>NC_091687.1:46771742-47074772 GCF_041296265.1 Equus caballus
TTTGCTTGAAAATCCAAGATCATCAACTGAATTTTTATGAAAAACAAAGAGAATCTAGTAAAGTGGGCACAGAGTACTATCAGTTACCTTCATGCAAATTGACTTCATAGAGTGAAACAAGAAACTATAAGATATAACAAAAGAAAATCTTGTTTTACAATTACACCAGAAAGATGAACTACCTAGGACTGAAAGAACAATCAAGACCTAGGTGAAGAAAACTTTAAAACATTATGGAGATTCATGAAAGGATATTTGAACAAATGGAAAGCATATCATGTTCTTGCAGAGAGAGACAGGAAACCTTAAAGATGTCTATTCACCCTGAATTAATATATACATTTAATGTGATCCCAATAAAAATACCAGTAGGATAAATTTATGAAACTGGAAAGGCTGTTTTTAAAATATATGTAGGAAAAGGAGATGCTTTCCCCGTGTCACTGTTGTACCCTTGCTCATGTCATTAGCCTCACTCATCCAAGCCAAACTCATCTTCCCATAGGATGGGCAGAGACCCCACCTCCTTTAGGAAGTTTTATTCTCCACTTTCGACCGTCAGCTGACAGAATGCTTATTGATCCCTTCACTCTTTATTGACACTTTACTTTTTGCTATCCTTTGGCATGGCTTCCTGTGACTATATTTCCATTTCCCACCTAAATATTGAGTCTAAGTACATTGTGTTATACATCTCTATGTATCTCTAAGTGCCTATTCTGGCATCTGAATAGGGATTAGCAATTTGGAGTGTGAACTTTTATCATGCTTAATTTTTAGTTGTTTCTTTGATCTTGTTTTTAAATGTCTCCTGCACATTGGCAGAGTTGATCTTAACCAAATTAAGCCCCAGGTTTACATTTGCCACTTTGTCCCAGGTGTTCTGAAATGCTGTGCTGGATAAAACTGGACCTAGAAAGTTGGGCCTCTGGTGTAAACGTCTGTAACCCAAACAAGCCTGGCCATTCCGTGGAAGAGGGTTCGTACTTTGGCTTTGTCTCATGACCACAGGCAAAATATTAGCTTCCTTAATAAAGCCAGCCTCAAGTGGCTCCACGTTGCCAGGTCCAGTCTGGAAGTTAGAAGATGAGGAGAGAAGGCAGAAGTTGAATCTACTATGATACGTGAAACTTAGCTGCAAGAAAGAGCAAAGAAGAGCTAAAACAGAGAAAAGAGAGCCTGAGGAGCACTCCTCCAGCCTTGGAGTTGAAAACAACTCAGTCTCCCATCTGAAATATGAATCAACAGAGTACAGAAGCAAAGATCAATTCATTTGTCATTATCCTGATAGTTTTTAGCATTGGGTCGTCCTGTAAATACTCTTTCCTTTTACTATTGTTATATTGTATTCAATCTGGAGGGTTTAAAGTACTGTAGTCCTATGATATAGATTTAAAATATCAAAGAAAACAGAGAGATATTAATCAGCGGTGATTTCAGAGCCTGGGCTTAGTGAAATTAGCAGACTGAAATCTGAATTCTGGCCTTGCCACTATCTGTCTGTGTGACTATGGGCAGTTTACTTAACTTTTCTGAGTTTCATTTCCCCATCTAATAAAGGGAAGAATCTACCTCACTGTGAGGCTTAAAGATTAGAATCCATTAGTGAAAATGCTGAACACTCTGCCTAACCCATAGCATATTCAATAAATAGTAGTTTAAAATTGCAGCTTTTATTTTTCTAAAGTTCAAAAATATTCTAGTTCTCTTAAAAAACTAAATCCTGTTGGAAAATTGTAGTTGCACTTGCCTTGCTTTTACCTGTCTATAAAATTCATCAAAAATCTCCTATCATTGCTGAGAGCATTGTATGTAGTAGTAAGTTTATTCAAGGGTCAAGGGAAACGTTAACATCACACAATTTAATTAGAGCTTTCACCGGAATTGAACTTTGAAGGTTATTACAACTTCTGAATTAAACTCAGTAGAATTTTAATTTCATCATTCTGTTGTGGCAATGAAACAATGACAAACAGGGTGATACCTAAAACAAAACAAATACAATCCTAAAAAGTTCTTCCCTTTGAAAATTTTGTATGAATCTTAGTAGGTACAGACATTCTCCAAGCTTCTCTGTTACAGTCCAGATAGTCTTATGGATGTGGTGTCTGGGGGAAATCACAGATGTTTTCTGCAAGCCATGCTCTTCATCTATAATAAGAGAATAATTAATACCTGGCTGCCAAAGTGTGATGGGGATTAATTGGATGTTTGTAAAAGTTTTTAAAAATACAAAATGCTATAGGGGCTAAGTGTTTCTTTGCTTTTTTAATTAGTCATAAAATGTGGAGATTTTTTTTCCAGGAAAAGTATTTAAACTATTGGAATATTATAGCTCAATTTCAGAAGATAATTAAAATATGCAGCATCTTTATTATAAAATTCTTGAGAAGAATCATAGCTCTTTTAATTAAAGGACTGAGGAGAGGTTAAAATCAAATTTCCATTGATTGTTATGATCATATAGCAGAGGTATTTCCTCATGAAAATTATTGCAAATGAGAAACGAAGAATCCACAAAACTATGTGCATTAGCATCCCATTTATGTTATCAAAAGAGCTCTGAATATCTGAAAAAGCTGACCGTTCTTTTCTCACTTCTAAACCATGGTACCCTATTTCCAATGCTGCCCTCCTTTGGACATCTTATTAGTTTTAATTTAATACAAAATAGCAAGTTTAGTTCTTTGTTTTCCCAGTTCATACAGAAGCTCTTGGAGCTAGCACAATGATAACAGGAGAAATTTTATTGATGGTATAAGAGAGGCTGAAGAAAGAAATATTGCAGATTTCAGTACACTAGGTGATGGTCATGCTACCATGTTCAATGGTCTGTACAGGGATGTAGGAACACTAATGAAATTCTTTAACGGCATATCCATTAACAAAAATTGAGAATAAAGCATGTGAAAGCTGTAGCACTTGAAGGCTTTAGTTTAGACCCTGGAACATTTTGAATATGGAATATCTTTTTGTTTTACAATGTTACATACCATGAGACTCTGCTACAAAAAAATTCGCTGAAACCCCCTGCCCTGTATTTCATTATATAAGTGCAGAAATAGCAAAGTAGTTTTTTAGAGCATTCCTGTGTAAGCCCAAACCTAAGCATAGGTTGTGCCCAAGAATACTTTCTCTCCAGTTCTATAGAGCCAATGAGTCCCTAATGAGCCAAGCAGAACTCTGAGGAAGAGAGAAAGTATGTGTGTGTGCATATGTGTAAGTGTGTGTTTTGCACACATTCAAGTAGTGAGGGAGGTGTTTCGAGGTAGCCGTGGAGGGTGCTCCTCGTTCCACGGAAAGGCAGTATTGCTGGCAGATATAAGACCTTTGAGTTGAGTTCAGGTTGGCTTTAAATCTCAGATCCACCCTTCACATAGTTGGGAGACCTTGAGCAAATAACTCTGAAACTATTTCTTGTGTAAAATGGAGGTAACAGAATTGCAAATTATATAGATTTGCTGTTAGGAAGTCTTGTGTCTATAATCAACAGAGTGTCTAGTAAGCACAGAAGAAAAACTTAAAAAATATTAGCCATTATTATTATTATTATATCTCATTGTTAGCACAATAGTTCTAGTAATAGCCTTGAAAACAACGAGCAGTTTATGTGCTAGCAGCATAGGACAAAATTCACTCTCCATCTGCCCTCCCTGTCCTCTGCACACCAATACCTAACTGGTTAAATCAGCAATTCTTAAATTTATTCCAAGCCCAACAACCAATGGGATAGAACTCATTTTAGTAACTGGGATCACCAATTAGTATTAAGAAGAGAGGGTCTCGGTAGGTAGGAGGAGGTGGGGTGAGTTATAGAGACCTGTGTAGTGCGCAGGAACCACTTAAGTTTTCTGATATCCATTCATTCCTCTTTGAAAATCTCTAAGCACAACACTGTTGGAGGAGGTCATGGAGAGGACATGACCACTGTTCGACCCGCGAGCTGGACCTGGGTAATCAGAGGCTTCTCATGCCCTCCCTTTTCCTTGGAAGGTACATTATTTCCCCCATTCCCACACTAGGAGCTGTTGCAATGACATACCCTTGAGAGAATAAGGTGTCGTTGAGACCATCTGGACTAAATATGTGACGGATTCCAGGTGAGGCCTCTATACAAACTTGTAAGATTTTGGCTGGCAGGTATAGAGATTTATTTGTCTTGCAGCCACCTAAGACAAGCCTCATTTGTAAGTTGCCTTGCACATTAAAACTGCCACCTACCAATCTGGAGTGGCCGGCTTCTTTCTTCCATCTCTCCTTGCCTTCCATGTATGGGAGCCAGTTTGCAAAACAATAAACACAAAATGAGGACTTCCGGAGAGTAAGAAAAAAATCTCAGGACTAAACCCAAGGCCAAGTTTTTAAAAGTGTTTTGAAAATCCTTTAAAAACTTTTTGGACATTTTTCAATTCTTTTGTCTTCCTGTCACTGTTTTATATTCTTATTGAGTATGCAAAAGAGAACAATTATGGGGTTATTGACTGAACACAATTCCAGATTCAAAGTTCATTTCCAGGAAGAATTCCGGCCTTATAATTGCAGAATCATATGTAGATTGTGTAAGAGACCTTTAGAGTCCATCTTAAGAGGGGTGGTACTGAAGCCAGACAACCTCTTGAAAATCAGCTGTTGTCTCTTACTGGATGGGGTCCTTGAGCAAGTTACTTAAGCTCTCTGTGCCTCAGTTTACTCACTGTAAATCAGGGTAAAACAAAGATAAGAATAGTTGTTATTTCATATGATTTTGAAGAGATTAAACGAGATAAAAGATACAAAGAGCTTAGAATAGTGAAATTGTTTCAGGCTCATAATAATTGTTCATAAATGTAAGTTATTATTGTTGTCATTATGTTGCCCTGTGGTAAGGTTGTACTCAAGTACTATATTAACAACCAGTTAATTGAACAAGGGCACTATATACATTTAAGAGTGATCCTCAATTTCCTCATATTTCCAGGTATGCTTACAGATGGGGCGAAAACCAGAATGAAACTACTTTTCTACAGTTATGTAGAGTTGTACAGTTATGCTTAATGGAGAAATCAGTAACTTCAGCTAATAATAACACCTTACATTTCTTTAGGGCTTTATAGATTACAAATTTCTATGTATTACACTTGACAATTTGCAAAGAGCTTCACAATTGTGTCATTTAGTGTTGGCAACAATCAAGCAATGCTGGTTGTTATTTTCATTTTTAAAAAATGAGACCAAAGGCAGTTAAGTCATCCAACCCTAGTCAAACAGTAGTGCCGGTTAGTTTAAGTCTAAGAAAACAGGCGAATAGAGTTAGAAACCACATAGAGTGCTGCTCTTTTCTCTTTGTTTCCCTCATACTCTGTTCCTCCCTCTTCTTCCCTCCCCTTCCCTCCTTTTCTTTCTCCTTCCCTTCTTCCCACCCTCTTTCCTTTCCTCCTTTCCTCCTTCTATCCTTTTTTCCATCTTCCTTTGCTTACTCCCTTCCAGAATATAAATTAAACCTGACCATGTGCCATGCACCGTGCAAGATGCTGACATGGAGTCATGAAATGCAGACACGATTCATCTTTCTTTGGAGATAACATTCTGGTGTCAGAGTCATCAACAAGTAGGTAAGGAAACAAACCTGTAAACCTAATGACTCCAGATTTTCATACTGTAGAGAAGCAAATCAGTGGGGAGTGGGGGATACTTTAGGCAGGATGGTAAACATATACTTCTCTGAGGAATTGGCAAATCTGAGAGCTGAAGGAAGAGGAGAGTCTGTCAAGTGAGAAGCCAGGTGAGGTGCTGCATGGGTGTGTTACAGGCAGACAGGCATAAGTTGTTTTAGGCCCCAGATATCTTTCAAGTTGAAGTACCTGAATTGAATCTGGAGTCCAAGCCCTTCAGGGAGCAGAGAGATTTTCAGGGTTCTGCTCATAAGTCTTGCACTGAATGTCTGCTTGTACTTTGTTACGTGATTCTGGAAGGGCTACCACAAGGTGTCTATTCTGGAAGCACCATCAGCTGTGACCAGCGGGGCTTACCACATATTAATTCAACCCATCGCCAAATACATCTTCAAAAACCCTTTCTTATAACTGCTATATTCAAGAAGCGTTTTAAATTTTTCTTAATATTTGTTACAAGCAGATTATGTTTTTGCTGCTTTGATCTCTAGAGCTCTTTGTTAAACCACCAATGAGAGTCTAACTCACCATTGCCAACACTGAAGTCTAGAATTTTCATTCTGCTCTGGTATAGGAGATACAAATCTTTTGAAAAATAATACTGTTCTAGACAGAATTAAAAAGAAATCTTATCCCCCAAAGATGTAGTGTAAATAGAGCAGCACATGGCCAGCTGTCAAAGAAAATCTCTTTGGCTTTATTCTTCCCCCAGGAGTACAGTGAGCAGGTCCTCTCAGTGTATATCTACCGGGATACTAAGAAGATGCTAAATGAAAACACCTTTAAAATATCTGTATCTGTCAACACATCCTCAGGCTTATAAATCCAGTGGATATGACATGCTGTTATTACGTGACTTACATTGAGTATTTATTTTACATCACCTAAGCCAAGCTTTTCAGTATCAGGTACAGAATGTCAAAAGATGCTTAATACATTACATTTAAGGTACCCTGCAGCATCTTTGGCATTTCCCATGAGACATCATCATGTACGTAGCTTTGAATGCAGAGTGATGTAATAAAGCAGGATAAATTATGGCTGAGAATACAGTGATGGCACCACGGCAGGCCTCTTTAGCTTTTTTCATATTGAAAATTCAGCAGGACTATTAAAGTGTAATGGCACAGAACATCTTGTTAAAAAAAAAAGCCACAACCCTGTATGGTATTCTTGTTTATGGATGATATTTATTGCTTTTGTATTCTTATTGTGTGCTTTCGAAGTCAATTGAAATGCAAGAGCTAATGAAACCTCCACCATAACACATTTATTCTTCCCTACCCCAAATGAGTCTACAAGATGTAAATGACTTACATATATCAACTGCTCAGGTTTTATTGTTTTGGGTTAATTTATTCACTGTAATATTCTTAATGAAAGTAATGACTCTTACACTAGTTTGTATATTCACACACTACAGTTTTATTAAATCATGCTGGGAAAGTTCACAATGAAGGCCCTGAAATAAAGCTCCATGTTTAGTCAAATATATAAATGTAATCCATTTACCAAATATCAATGCTCTGTATTTTTCAATTTGTTATTCTTCTTAATTTCAGTTCATCAGAATTTTAAGTTTAGGGCAATCCAGGATCTAACATGTTAGTCATGTATTCCTATTATATAATTTTTAAAAAGAATAATTGTCAGAGTTGTCAACTGTTCTTTAATACCCGAAGTTCATTGTACACTTTATTGGGTATGAAAACCTAAATCAATCACTTCCAACTTTTATCCTCAATGTTTACATTCCTATAAACATTTGAACTTTAAACATAAGTCAACATTTTTTAGAATTATTGAAATTCCAGACTAGGTAAAAACAGAAGCTGTCAATGTGTAATTAATTCTAAACTATATGCAAGAAAACTAACAGCAATCTAAATGGGAGGATTGTGTGATATAACTTCATAAAGTAACCTAAACTATTTTTCTTCATATCCATTCCTTTTCATGTACCCGACACCTGATACGAGGATGGCACCCAGGAGGCTCTCCCAAAATTTTGCTGAACGAGTGAACAAGCTACTAGCACTAAACCTCTTGTCATCGATCTCAATCTGCCCAAAAGCTGGTCCTGTTATTGTCACTTTCTTCCCTGATTATTTATTAGAAATTAGTTCTCTTACAGGAATTTACTCTTAAAATTTTGGAATAATCTTCAAATCAATCTCCGTAGAGGACCAAGTTCTGTCACTTATACCTTCAAAAGCCATTTCCAAATGTGTTCCTTCCTCTCCATCCCTACTGCATGCTTCCGTGTTATTGTTTCATGTTTCCCTCTGCAAATAATCTTCACATTGGCCTTGCCAATATTTTCTACCTCTGATCATGCCATTTCACTGCTTCAAAATTGTAAAGGCTCCTTATAATTCAAATTCCCTAGCTTAACAAGTAAATCTAAGATCTAATGCCAACCTACCTCTTTAGATCTTTCCCATCACTTCTCCTCATTCATCTTATGCTACAGTGAGTCTTGAGGTCTCAGCATCTTCAGAATGCATTCCCTGTGATCATTCTCCCAACTTAGATTGCCCTCTTGACTCTTGAGTCCACCGCTACAGCTGATGCTCCATTCAGCTTTCTGACAACATACCCCCCTCCCCACTCAGTGATCTGTCTGAATCTCCTTTAGATCTACTGAAGAATTAACTGCAAACTATAAATCATTTCTGTACTTTAAAATATTTGCCTTCTACATTAAACCCCTTTGAAAGTCAATTTCCTGGTTTGTTTCTTCTTCACATTCTTTTATGATGCCTAACACAAAGTCATGCGCGTGTTCAGTGTTCAACAAACATTTGTTGAATTAAATTGAATCAACCGTAAAATACTTTACTCTTTGAAAAACTTCAATTCTCCATCTAATGTCTGCCAAATAACTCCTAGCTCCTTTAGTCTCTATTTAGTGCCTTATTTTCTAACTTACAAGTTATTTTAATTGCTCTTTCTTGAAACAGAAGAATAAAGGAAGCAGAGAGATGAAGGAAAGACATGCAAGATGTAGGTGTTATGAAGGCACCCAGTAAAGTTAAATCTTGCATGTGATCTGAAGAAAAAAATCTGAGAGCTGCAGTGCCCAGAGGGCTTGTGCCTGCTTCCTGAAGTAGAGAGTGGTTTTATCCATTATATGAAAAGCATTTATCACATGGTCAGCCTTTCCATTTTAAAGAAAATATGTTTTCTGAGTTTACAAAGGCACTTTCTTCCTGATACTGATTTTCCATCCATGTGGCAGCAATTTTAAGTTCATCTCTGAGTGACAGCTAATGTTGCATCAGTGCGAACTAGTGAATGATAGCTTCCAAAGAAACAGCCAAGAAACCCTTCAAGGTATCAAAAAGCTTTTGGTGAATAATCTGTTTTTGATTTAGAACACTGTAGGAAAAGGGCTTTTTAAAGATGTCATGAGTTTCACTGTCCTTTTCCTTCTCTCTACCCCGATTCAGCCTGGGGTATTTATAGCACAGTAATGGTTACATTCTTTGTGCTCAGGGCAGAAGATTTTCATTTCTTTATAAAATTAATCATTCATATGGTAGGAAGGATTTTTTTTTTAAGTTAGTCTTCGCATTTTGATTTTTGACTTAGTTTGACACCAACACTCTTTTTTTATTTTTGTTTTTATTTTCTGGATGACAGCATTAAGAATTGACAGAAACTGTTTTTTGCAAACTCAATGCACCCAAGAGAATCTGGGATGACTGCCAATTACAGAAACGGAGGTGGGAGGTGAACTTTAAGTATCAAGTTATACTTTTCATTTTAGTGTTGTGCAGTGTTTAATTAACCCATGATCGAAAATTCTTTCTTATATTCAATGGATTGTCTTTGGAGTAACAACGTGAGCCTATTTTTATCTGACACTCTGGAGTTAAAGTCAGACTTTTCCTAATAATAGTGACCATTTATTTAATGTTTATACATGTAGGCTCTGTGGTAAGTAGCTTACATACACTCCTGATAAATATATATTAGTATTCCGATTTTACAGATGAAAACATTTAGGTAAAGTAAGTTGCCCAAAGTTACATGGGCAGAATCTGGACTTGCATCAAGGTGTATTTGACTTCAAAACCCATGTTTTTAAGTACTCCATTCTGCTGACTCCCAACAATAAATCTTCAAGTATTTAAACCATGATAATGTAAACAACTTTCTTTTCTCATTCTTTTAGCATTGCCCATGAGAATATTGACTATTCTTTGTTTATGATATATGACAATATTCTTCTCCAAGCAGCATCAGCAACTGCTGACTATCTTTTCGGTTCTTACTTGGTGATGCTGGCTGTTAATTGGACCTGCAACATACATTAGAACCACACAGGCTTCACCACTGTAAGATTTTCATTTTTTTTTTCTATCCCCAAGAGTCCTTTCCAATTTTAAATGCAAGCTTGTAGGGTTGGTTTTTATTTTCAAGATTTTTTTTTTGCTTAGATTTCCATTTTGGGAGCAGACTAACATTGCTCCTTTCTAATGAAGTGCTCTGCGATGTGAAAACTGAGACCTAGATTGGAGATTTTGCATGACGGCAAGTCTGTTGTTTCAAAATGCTTGAATTGACCATTAGCACATTTTCTCTTTTTTGGTTAATTATTCTTATTACCTTGTTCATACTACAATCTAGTTACTTGGAAGCAAGTTTTTCTTATTCAGCTTCCTATTCTGTGATTTTTAGGGGAATCCATCTCTAAATTTGGAGACATGATTGTGAATCATATTAAGGGATATATAAAGCCTCTGCATTCTTTTTAAAATGAGAATTTATGTGTTATGTACCGTGGGCCATAGATGGCTACTAAGACATGGCCTGCATTCTAGAATAGTAAATAGAAATTTACATGATTATAATATGGATGGAATGTAAAGAGGATTGTCAAAGAGTTCCAAAAATGGGTAGTGTCATGTCAGAGAAGGAAGAGATTAATTCTGGCCAAGGGATTACTGGAGGATTTCTTGGAAAAGGTGGCGTGTTGTTTTCTGTTTTAATTTTCCCATAAAAATGTGTTAAATCTATAATTAACCTAAATTCTATTTTTAGAAAAGAGCGAATAGTATTTTGACAAGTGGATGGAAGGCATCAAGGTGGAAAGTATATATTCTACATATTTTAAGTACAAAACACAAATTTTACCTTGAAAAATAAAACACGTGAGCTTTGCTACTGACTTTTCTAACATTACGATAACAAAGAAAAAAGAGAACAGGGAAGGTAAGGAGGGAGGAAGGGAAGAATGGACAATGGCTGGCAGGAAGGAAGGAAGCAAAACCAAATACTTGCCTAAACTTCTTAACCACAACTAAAAGCTGGAGGACGTAGCTGAAGTATAGGAATACCTGTAGTTTCACACAATTTCACAGTGTTTCTTCCTCTGCTTTTAGTCAGTGTCTATATATAAAATTCAAATTGATATTTGCAGGCTTTTCTTAGTTGATAATTCTCTCTTTATGTGCACCTGATCCTCCCCTTCAATAATGCAGAGAGAGTTGGGGAATTCTCTTTTCAAGTAGTTCTTGGTCATTTAACTCTTAATGTGCTCCATTCCAGAGAACAATCCAATCCCTCTTCCAGACAATATTAGCTTGCTCTCAGGTGTCTAACAATTTTTTTAAGAACCAATTTTATCATGTCATAGTACTGTGTTGTACAAATGACAGTTAGCTTATAAATGACAAGTCATAACATTATAGTGTTTTCAATGCTATTCAGATTGTGAACAGCCAGAAACATCAGAGAGCTAGTCTGCTATTTAAATAGTAAAATAAATATTTTTATTGAAATGCGTTAAGTGGTTGGGGAGTCATCCATTGAAATAAAATAGAAAAGGAGCACTTACTCAGAGATAAATTTGACAGGGGAATCTCAGCACTGCTTCCGATATAATCATAGTACAGGGAATCAGAGATCCTGTGATGGAATTTACAGTAGTGGTTTAATGTTGAATGACTATAATAAAGAAAGTATGGAGGCTGAACATTTTATCAATTATTGAAGGATATTTGATGCTGCTTGGGCTGTCTGGATGTCGTTCAGTCTCTTCAGTTACAAATGTGACCCAACCAAATCGCAGACAACTGAAACAATCAGGAGCAGTTTGCATTTCCTAGGCTGACCCAGAGAGTAAATGTGCAAACACGAAGCACACATTTACTTCCCCATGTTTGTGGGGAGGTCATGGTTATAGTTGTCACTATTTTCAATTGTAAGTGTGGTGATGAAACAAGAAATAAAGAGAAAAAGGACAAAGTATGAAATGAATCCCAGACATACGTATGAATTTCCTTTTAATGGATTTGTTTGAAACAAGAAGCTGAGTTCAAATCTATTAGATCTTTTTCGATAAGAAACAATGAATGATCTGTAGTTATCATTCAAACAATGCATCATTGCCAATAACAATGCAATATCAAAATAATATAATCAAGAACATAGTGTTATTTCTGGCTTCTGGATTATTGCTGTTGTGGATCAAGAATAGTTAAAGTTGCAAACTTGTTGACCATTTATTTTGTCCATAAGCAGATAGTGAAAAGAAATCTAGATAGGTGCTAGTATAGTCATGACAAGTGTTAGGATAATAGGATAATTTCCAGTTTTGCTAAAAGTGAAAATACAGTACTTATTTCGCAACTTTTATTGAAAGTGTCAAACAAAATGCGAAGCTCCAAACATATCAAAATTCTGTTAGTAAGACATTGGCATTTATTACTTCATGGAGATACCGGTTCATAAAATCCAAATAAATAGGATTTCTCAGTTTTTTAGAAGACTCCAAGTCTCCGAAGTCATTTAGACCTCTCAATAAAAATATCTTATTTTGATTTTAATGAGTATTTACTTGATTAAATAATTATTTTAAAATTACAAAATTTCAAAAAAATGATATATTCGTAATGGGTTTAAAACCTTGTAAACTTTGCTTAAGTGATAATTACAAAACCAATAGTCTTAACAAGTCAAATGTTGGCACACATATCCACTTGAGGTGGCATCATGGAATATTCAATCTTCATCACATATTTAGACTTAACGATTCTGAGTTCCCAAACAAAGTAAGGGAAGACACTTGGAGCATGTTAACTTGTCCTTTCAACATAATTTGCTTTTGTTCCTTTCCATGCTAGTTCACTGAAAAATTCCATGCAATTTAGGCTCCAACTACACTGGTTATTAACCATTCCCTCAAAACATAAGCACTTTCAAGCTTAATGCTCTTCCTTCCCTCTTTGCATGCTCCTCTGTTTATGAAACTCTTTCTCAACCTTGGTGCTAACTGTAGACTGGAACTGGTCCACTATTAATTTCTCTATAGTTGCCATAAAAATTGGTTCAGAAATGAACACATGATTTAAGATGATCTGCTCAGAAGTAAGCCTAGTTCTTTTGGTCAGAAAGTTGAGAGAAAGAGAAACTTTTCCCTCTATTGGATGTCAGTAAGGAATAATAAACTTCAGGCTATTGCAGATAGCTCACTGTGGTAATGAAAGCATTTCTAAAGCAAATTGGAAGATGTCTTTTTGTTACAGGCAACCAAAGAATTTAAATTGGTATGAGGAGATACGTTATCTTCACTTTAAAGCTTTGCATGACTAGTCTACAAATACCCATTGCTTTAAGAACATACTCTTGTTAATTCAACAAATATTTATAGAGTTCAGGAGAGAGGTCTGGGCTGGAGATATAAGACTGAGAGTGAGTAGCATGCATATGATAACCGAAGGCTTGAGATAGAATGACATCACCAGGGGAGTGAGTACAGAAAGAAAAGAAGACCAAAGACTGATACCTGTGCTACACCATCACAAAGAGAGGAAGTAGATGACAAGGATCCTGCCAAGAACACTGAGAAGGAGGAACAATGAGGTAGAAGAAAAGCTAAGAGAGTACGGTGTCCTGTAAGAAAGTAAATCAAGATGACAAAAGTGATTGTGTCAAATGCAGTAGATAGATGAAATAGAATGAAAACTGAGAAATCAACATTAGGTTCAGTAAGGTGGAGGTCACTGGCGACATTGACAGGAACAAAGCTGACGGAAATTTGGAGGCAAAAGCTGATTAGAGTAGGTTTTAAACAGGGGGGATGGAGAGGTAGCAGAGACACCAAGTACATGCCTGACAATGTTTGACACAATTTCGTTGCTCATTTGCCATCTGTATAAACAAAACATCCATCTAATGTTAGGGTCAAGCCAAGGATATCTAGGGAATTTCTTTAATTTTCAAAATTCCAATCGTAAATAAATACCATGATATATATTTCTTTAAGTATCATTCTTCAGAAAGGATATCATATTGAATTGACCAGCTTAATACAAAACATCCCATATTCTTTAATTATTTCATTCTTAACCTTAAGGCCAGACCTCATGGATAAATAAAGAGATTTTGTACTTATTTTCTCTTCATAGGTATATGGTATAGACTATTCAAATAAATGCACTGATTATATGTCTAGATACCATCTCTGTAGTTACCTCACCTTTTCTAATATTTTCCATAATTTTCTTTCAATAATTAGTGAATCAGCCAAAAAGTAAGATTTTTTAAAAAAATTTTGTTTTTTAACATTTGGCTAAATCCACATATTCCATCTCCTGTGTCTATTGTTCTGACCTCAAGGTCTATTCATGAATGCTTACCATCACAAAGATGTACTAGTCAAGTCAAAATATATATTATTCACTCCTTGGTATTTACCGAAATGAGTGGAAAACTTATGCCCACACAAAAACCTGCACTTTGCTGAGAAACATTCACCCTGAGCTAACGTCTGTGCCAATCTTCCTCTATTTTGTATGTGGGTCACCACCACAGCATGGCTGCCAACGAGTGATGTAGGTCCACATCTGGGAACTGAACCTGGGCTGCTGACATGGAGTGTGCTGAACTTAACCACTAGGCCACAGGTCTATGCCTGCACATAGATTTTCATAGCAGTTTTATTCATAAATGCCAAATGAAGGCAATCAAAAAGCCCATCAGTAGGTGAATGGATAAATAAACTGTGGTACATCCAAACAATGGAATATTATTCAGTGCTAAAGAAGAAATGATCTATCAAGCCATGAAAAGACACGGAGGAAACTTAAATGCATATTACTGTGTGAAAGAAGCCAATCTGCAAATGCTACACATTGTGTGATTCCAATGTTACGACATTCCAGAAAAGCCAAAACTATGGAGATAGCAAACAAACCAGGGGTTGCCAGAGGTTTGGGAGAGGAAGGGATGAATAGGTGGAACACAGATAATATTTAATATATGATACTACAATGGATAGATGTCATTATACATTTGTCTAAACCAAAAGAACTTTCAATATCAAGAGTGAACCCTAATGTAAATTATAGACTAGGGATGGTAGTGGTGCATCAGTGTAGGTTCATCGATTGTGATAAATGCTTCACTATGATGTGGGATGTCAATAATGAATGGGGCTCTGTGTGGGGGGCAAGGGACAGGGGACATATGAGAACTCTCTGTACTTTTTACTAAATTTTGCTGTGAACCTAAAACTGCTCCAAGAAATAAAGTTTATTAATTAAAAAATAAGCAACAACAACAACAAATACATATATTATTTTCAGTGCTTGACCATGACTAGTTCCATCTATGGATTTTACTGAATTTCATTTGGAAGATTAAGAAAACCAATCAGTGTTCTCAAAACAGTTTCAAATGGTTGATTTTTAAAACATGTAATTGCATAAAGCTAAATCTTACTTTATTAGTTTTCATTTTGCAGCTATTTCATGAACACAAAATTCTCAATGCGTATTTCTGTGCTAACAACTCTTTCCCCAAATCTGCTGCTTGATTAAGAAAGGCCCTTCATTGTGAGTGAGTAAGTGAGAGTCACAGTAAGTAGAATCAACTGGTAGGTGTGTGAAGGGAGGGTCAGCTGTGGGCCATATTCGTAAAAATTCTAAGATGCTCTAGGTGTAGACAGGTTGATTCTGTGTCTTCATAGGGATATATAATGTAACATTCTACCTTCCTGGATGATGTAAAAGAAGAGAGATTACACTTTCTTTGGTATTTGGGGAAATAAACATATAGGGCTGTGAGATAACGGGAAAAAATTAAGTGTCAGTGTGTTTAATACTCCCCCAAAATCTCCTGAGCTATAAATATACTTTACTGCATGATCATCTTTACTTTGGCTAAATAAGGAGTTAGCAACTACTCAGAACAAGCCTACAGAGTTGTAGACTTTCTGCTATGTTATTTATTTTCTTCCCGTTCTTTCAGAAAGCATGAAATAATTATAATTTAAAAAAATCTACGCAGCAAGGATTCCTAAGAATCATTCTTTCACTCCCACTCGCAGGCTTCTCAAATCCCTGAGAAATATTTGAGGACTTCGTTACCCAGTTTAAAATTACTAGTCATGTCATCTTAGCACAATAGCAGTAAACACTAGTTATATAGCCTCCCTGGGATTAAGAAGATCAGGATTTAAGAAAAAAAATTCGGCTCCAAAGGCCCTTGTGTTTTCCTGATTAAATGGAAAAAAGGCTTCAAAATGAAGCCAAATGAAGGCATTGAAAGTTGAAAATTAACAATTACATTGTGTTTTTGCTTCCTCTTATCATTTTATTTTCAGTTAATAAAGAGCATAATGTATTTGTACCTGCTTTTGCCTTGGGAGTTAGAGGAAGATAGTGAAAATATTTTACTATCTGTTTTCAAATTATAAGCTGTTGTTTCCTAAGAAAGTGAAAACTCATGTATATTATCTCATTATTGTTCTCAAGGGACTGCAGTCACCATAGTGATTGTAATTACATGGCTTCATTAACTTTATACATTCTACCTGTTATCGGGGGTTCACATTAAGAAAATTTGCATATGCAGGAAATGAATGTCGTTTGCGGGGAGCTAATGTCATTAAACATTTAGGCAGTCCCTATCAGGCAAAGGGATTTCCACTGGGATTTGCTTTTCAGCATGCCCTTTATAGTCGTTGTGGGCACAGGAATCTATTTCCAAACCCCCAAAGTAAAACCTTTTTTAGAGGAAAATATTAGAAAGCAACAGCTATTTTAAAAATCTGATATATGACTGGAATTTCAAATTACTGATACCAAGATTATGAGAACATACAATCAAGGATAATATGGTTCTGAAAAATGCCAACACTTTGAATATTTTGGGGCTCTTGCACATGTGTGCGTGCATGCATGCATGTGCAACTTGATACATTGAGTGACCTGTATTTTAAAATGCCTATTGTTACATATTGGTACTTTTCTATTTTTATTGACCAATTTAATCTATTAACTATTAAACATTTTTAAAATTTCTAATATAATTTCAGGTGAAGAAATCATGATAAACAAAAAGAGAAAGAAAAAAACAAAGTGAATTTCTCAAATAACCAATTCAGACTTATGACTCCTACAATGAATGTTTTTCAGACATTTTGAAAGGCAGGATAATAAAAAACGGTTTCGTATACCTTTTTGTTTGGTGTAGATGTTCATGATCTTTTGATAACACCAGAGTTCTGGGTAGTCTAGAGAGGAAATCTACAAGGTGGGAGCAGGTGAAGGGTGGGCATCATATCCTCGTAGTCTTCTCCTGCTCTCAAACCCCAGCACCTTTCAAAGAATGTTCATAAGTTCTTGTCTCTCTAATTTCTGTTTGCCATACTAGGAGCAATATCAGCTATTAAGAATGATACTATTAACAACAGCAAAGCACTCATTTTGTACATAAGAAAATGGGTGATATTTGACATATGACAGGGCTGCAGCAATTCCTAGGGAGCCGTCTTCCAAATAAGAATCAAAACAACTCATAATTTCTTTTTAGCTATTAAAATCCTTAGTAGTTCACAATAATAGGAAAATTACCTATTTTCTGGTACAAAATTACACCCTAGAGAATTATATTACATATGTAAATTATGATAAGTTCTTTTCAATCTGTACCTTTTGGGGTAATTAATTCCTCAAGAGAGGTGATGTATGTCAGTATTGAATGAAAAAACTCGCTTACACAGGTAATTCACATAGATCTTTTCAATTAGGGTTGAAAGCAACAGAGTTAGCAATGACAGAAAAATCATATTTTTTTTTGGTCAAATTATCCCATGTCTTGTGAAACTTTCTCTACCTGATTAAGAAGTTTACAAAATTTGTTAAATATCTTAGAAGAATGAATACATTGAATAAATGAATTAAAATCTACTTTTCCTTTTCTTCCATCTAAACAATTTTTATCTCCTTTTTTTAGGGTAATTTTCCCAGGATAAAGGTAATCACCTTTTGGATCAAAATTACCACCTTATTTGTTGGCACAACATCATGTAAGTTAATTTTTGCCTGCTTCTAAATGAAAAGGACCCCAAATCAATCGGTCTCCTATTAAATGGGTTGTGTACCTGCTATTCATTTTGGACACAGCAATCACTGCCTGTTTAGATTTGTTGGAAAAAAACCAAAGGCTTTTCTAGATTTTTTTTTTTCAGAATAGAACTGACATCCGCAGTCTCTTGCCAAGTTTATCAACAATTATTTATTATACTTTGAAAGCAAAGGGACTCTTTAAATAATAATAATGTGATTACTTTTTTACTGTAACCACTGAAAATATTGGTTGGTTTATTCAATAAGTGTTTTTTAGCATCTACTAGTTTACTCTGGTGCTTGGCAACCCTGGCTGTACCCTGAATCATCTAGGAAACTATGTATATGCATATACCATTTTCCTTATTTTTTGTGTGTGTGGTGAGAACTTTTAAGATCTACCCTCTTAGCAAATTTCAAGTATACAAGACAGTATTGTTAACTATAATCACAAGGCTATCCATTAGACCTCCAGAACTTATTCCTCTTGCATAGCTTAAACTTTGTACCCGTTGACCAACACCTTCACATTTCCCCCACTCCCTAGCACCTGGCACCCACCCTTCTCTATTCTTTTGGAAGTTTGACTATTTCAGATACCTCATATAAGTGGAATCACACAGCATTTGCCTTTCTGTGTATGGTTCATTTCACTTAGTATAATGTCCTCCAAGTTCGTCCATGTTGTCACAATGTCAACGTTTCCTTCTTTTTCAAGGCTAAATGATATTTCATTATTACTCCATTCATCCATCAATGGACATTCAGGGGGAAAATTTAAAAACAGAGATGTTTGAGTGCCACTTCAGATCTATTACATCAGTGGTTTTTGGGGTGATATAAGGCTCTGATTTTTTTAAAGCTTCACTGGGTTTCTGATGATCCATAACAATTGAGAACACTGTTCTAGGTATTGTAGAGCATATAGAAAATACAAGTGTGGGTGATGAATATTTCCTGAGACCTTGGTCCATCAATAAAGGTAGTCAAATGCTGAAAGTTAACTACACTGAAAGCCAATTTGTAAAGAAGATCAGATGAGTAATAAAGATGAAGTGAGGATCTGGGTGAGATATTTTAATTTAGCACATTCCCCACTAGCTTCTGCACAAGTGCCTTGTTGATCTTTTTGAAACTGTACATTGTGTTAGCACAGAGGCAGTGGAGACCCTCTTCACCCGAGGGAAGGCACTGACAACACTGGAAGATGGGAAACATCTCTACTTGTCACGTCCATAAGTAGTTGGAGGCGGGAGAATGGACCTCAGAGGAGAGACCTTACCTAGAGTTGTAAATTTGGACCTTTATAACTAAAGTTATAAAGTTAAATTTGGAACTCTATATAACTAGACTTAAAAATTTGGAATATAAACTTGGAACATATAGATGCTACTTAAAAACCAAAGAACTGATATTACCTATGGAGAATGGGTAAATAGAGAAGAGCACTCGAGATGGATCACTTACGTAAAATATTTTAAGAATAAGTGGAGGGAAATTAGCAAACAAGGAGACTGAGAAAGTGTAGTCAGGACTGGAAGGGAAATCAGGAAAATATGGCCTCCCAGAAGATTAAAGAAAAGACTTTTTGTTTTTAAACTAATGGCCAACTGTGTCCATTGCTAATGATTTTAAGTTAGGTGCACATGGAAGAGTGTGCATTAAAACCTTGCCATATAAAGGTCAATGATGGGCCTTGCAATTTTGGTCATGTGATGGGCGTAAAACCCAGAGTGGAGTGGGTTATGAATCAACAGGAAGTAAGGAAATGGAGACTGTAAATGTAATATACCTTTTTGAGAATTTTGACTGTCAAGAATGCTAAAGAATTAAGTAGTAGTCATTTGACTCAACGTGTCTCTTGCTTTAATGCCCCTTTGGACAAATTAGGAAATAAGTTCTTGGTAGATAAATTAGAAAAAGTGCTCTGTTTGGTCAGATGCAGTTACAAGCCATGGTGCATATATCGGAGAGCAGAACACACACTCGATTTCAGCTCCTATGTCTTTCTTCAGTCGGGTACCTTTGGGTAGTACAATCCGACATTGTATAAGAGAATCAAAATTTATTTAAGATGGGTGAGTATTATGCTGTACTTAGCTTTTGTACCAGTTTCATGATATCTAAATATCACACCCACTAGTTTGTTAAAATAAATCTTAATCTTTCAAGCTCCAGCACAGAGAATTGATCCTGGAAATATTCAAGACAGAGGTCTGGAATTGACTTCCTAGACGTTGAATGATGTGTTGGTCATTTACTAGTGAAGGTGTCAATTCACTACCATTAGGGAGAGCAAAAGTGATTGCCAAGATCAAAAGAGTAGGAAGTGAGTTAATTCCAGATTTGAGGTAGTGACAAAGCTGTATTCATTACATGAAAACTTTTACAGAATGAGGGAGAGAGTTTTCATCCTTGTATTTCCAGCACTTAGCATAGTGCCCGCATATGGTAGATGTTCAAGTAGTGTGTGTTGAATTGTGTTGAACTCCAAAGGGATTGTTTAATAGGAAAAAATTAAGTGAGTGTAGATGAGAAGCTAGATAATGGGATATAAGTCAAGAATTGTGGTTAATAGAGAGAGACTGGTGTTGAAGTGGGTAAGCCACAGGGAAATCTACTTTCCTAGAGAACAGATAGAATAATGTCAACTGAGGTACTCTCATTGAAACTCCCTTTATCCCAAGTGGTTCTTCTTCATGTCCTGTCTTAAGGGGAAAGCACTGAGGGATAAAATATTAAACGGAATATATGATAGACTGCCCTTTTCAGATAAGTTGATAGTGTGATGGACCAAAAAACACATCCTGTGAGCACTGGGTCATATTCACTAGAGATTTTTATTGATAATAAGTTGGGTAGTTTTGACATTCAATCAGGAAATGGCATCAGGAAGTAATAAACAGATAGCTAAGTGGGTAGGAGGGCACAGGGAAGTATAGCAAGAAAGCAAACAGGAAGCCTGACAGGTAAGAAGGATGCTGAAGCAGGTGGGCAGGTGTTTGCCATTAACATGGTTGTACAGGAGACAGAAATGTGTCTGCCTTAAGAATAGGTTTAAGGGCAAAACAGTTGAGAGTATGGTAGGAAAGCAGTTTCAGAACTCAGGTAAATGGTAGTTCATCCAGGTAGGGACTCAGATACCAAAGGAAACACCAGGGAACCAGTCAGAGTGTGACTATAGTCAAGGTGGATTTGATTCTTGCTTGTTTAAGCTTTGAACTGGCCTAGGACTCTAGTTATTGCAAGAGCTAGAAGGTTTGCAGAAGCTTCGAGGAATAAAGCCTAGCATGCTGTTGTATCTGCATTTCCTCCGCTACAATGTTATACCACTTTATTGACTACATTGCCTAATTTAGCACATACACATAGCCTGTGCTTTTATTCAAGTTTTCAAAAAATATATTGTCTCTTTCAAGAAAAAATAATTCCCGCAAATTGGGCGTTATGTGATATTGTTGTGTATTTCCAATACCAATTTAACAAGTCCTCAATAAGTACTTATTGAATTGACATGTTAACCTGTTCACATCAAGTAGGTAAATTTGACTATTCTGAATTACAAGGTTGAAGTAAAAATATAGCTGTATCATCTTTAAAGGAAATGAACTCATTGAAATATGCTGAACCCCACAAATGATTTAATTTTGAATATAGAATATGAATTTAACGGAGACACTATGACTACTTTTGCATCTTTCCTGCAACACTTGGCTGCTGCCATCTTGATTGGTACAAGATGTTTTGTGAAATCTATACTGTTACATTTTATGAAAGGGGAATAAAGCTCCTCTCGATTGACTTGATGCATTGAAGAGAATTGCATGGGCAATCTCCCTTTATTACATTCAATGGTCCAAGGCACAGAGTAGCTTAAAAATGTTCTTTTAGAAATAATACTCTTCAGAAAGGTGCACTAATATGGCATTACTAGATATCTTTTTACTACCTTTTCACTGAAAAATGCAACTTTTAAGGAAAACTAAGTACTTCCATTATGTGAGCTCCGTCAACAATCCAATGACCATGCGCGATTTGCTCACCATGTCCTTCCTTACAATACCGGGTCCTCCTAGCACCTCAAAATGCAAATGGCGGCACCCCAGGAACCTACACCAAGAGCCAGCATTTATGATGATGAATTTAATTCCTATACAATGCCTTCTGCTTATTAACATTAATTATGTGGCAAAGGAAATTGGATGATTCATAAAAGCAGAAAGCATTTGGCTTGACCACATTATACAGCAGTGCAAATAAGAATTCTTAATGCTGTTTAACAAATGACTTTTTCACTCTTCATTAAAGCCCCTTGTTGCCATCCAATCTTGATTTTAGAAATTAAAGCTAACAACCAGATTGAGAGAATCAGGAAAGCGACAGCATGGGGCAGAGTCTCAAAGCCACAACTAACAGCATGAAGCAAAGTGAACCTCAAGCTATTGCTGCTCTCAGAGAAGGCTGGGGAGGGGGGCATGCATTTGCAAGGAAACTCAATTATAGCAATCCTCAGCTATAGGAAAGTACTTGTGAATGTTGACACGAAAGCTTTTTTTGTTAATGTTTTAATTAAATACCTAGAAGCCAATGCTTCCTCTCAGTTAGTGTCAGAACACTGCTTCTTGGTGGATAAATGTTTAGAGCAAAAGCTCGGCTGAGGGTTTCTACAAACATGACTCTAAGAACTGAGAAGGCTTTCACTGGGGCACTTGAGATCAAGAAGGTGGTAGTGCTTATAAACTTGCAGTACAATAGCAGGATGGTTTAATCCACCCAAATGTCAGTCATTGGTTTGCAAGTTGGCAATCCCACCTTCATCTTCAGACAAAAGGGCACTGGTTAGTCATCTGTTTAATTCTCTAGCTTCAGTGTGTCATTTGGATGTTGAAGGAAAATCCCTTGATTCGGTTTGCCATTTCTGACAGCCTCCCTCTAGACCCCATTAATAAGCCTTTTAGAGAACAGAATGCAAAGTAGGCAGCAGGCAGCCCACAATCAAAATGGAGATAGAACAGACAGTAGAAATGTCTTCCTTTGTGAAGATAGTGTTTAGGTGACCTTTGTTGAAGAGAATTTTTTTTAAATCTAAAAACTGTGTCTTTCAAGATATTAAAGCAGCATTTGTGGTGTAGTAGATTTGGGAGGTCACTTGGAATTTGGGAGTTTATGATAGGATACAGAAAAACTCAAGTGATATTTACAAAATGTGCAAACAATGGCACAGACAGGAAGCCAGCCTGGCTTTGGGCATGCCTGGGGAATATCCTTCAGAAAACAAATATGCCACTCTTTAATGTTGGTTTGAATCTCATTATAAAATCACAAGTGAAATGAGACGCATATCGCCTCTGAAACAGTGATTCCAGAAGCAAAGCAACTGTTCTCTAATAAAGCAGTCCTGTTAAGATTTGTCGGGTTTTAATGTGCTTTGAAAGCACATCATTTGTTAGATAATGGACTCTTTCTATTGAAGCTATTTTCCATTTTTCATGCATTAATAATTTCTAGTTGACTTTGCATGTGTGTGTGTACGTGGACATTCTGAACAGCGTCACATACGTATTAAAGGATCAGGTCTCTAGAGAAGTCCCATTCCAAATAACCTTTCCCTAGGCATTGCCTGGTCCAAGGAAGCATTCCAAAATGCACGATTTCCAGACACAAGTTTGACCAGGAGTGGAGAACTTTAAAGGGAACAAAATAATGGCTAATCTCCTATGCAAGTTCTCCATTAAATAGGCAAGTTCTTTTAGAAACAGGGATTGGACAGAAATCCATGTTGTTCTGATTGCAATGCAATGCCAAGTGTTTCACTGTAATCAAAGACTGAGAAGCAAGACCACAAAAGAAGCGGAGAGATCATTTATTACCAGGGAGATCGCTTTTTTTTATAGAGTATCACCAGGGAAGTCACTTATTTTTTTATGCATCTAGTCCCTTAATAAAACACTAATAAAGCTTTTATGTACTTTTATATCTCAGTAAACCACTCAGGCATGCCTTTTAAAATATACAAAAGAGAAAATGTTCTTTTCTGCTAGGAATTTGTTTATAAACTGTCCTTTTATTAGAATATATATAAACTTGAATTCACTTAAGGAAAACAGCAGAAGCATGTTTTCTAAGAGTACATAAAATGTACACACACAACAGGTACTTAAATATGATATTGCATGTATATAATGCTTAGTAAGTACTGGAGATTAGATTACTTGTATAAAAGAGATGAAGTACACACGTGTGCGTGTGCTCCGACAAGTCAATTTATTTTCAAAATAAATAAATTAGAACATTGATAGCTTTAAGCTCACCCAGGTTTCTAATGCGTGCTGGGTATCACGGCCTATTTGACTATCCTGGACCCAGTAGTGGTAATTGGTGTGTTTGTTTCAAGTACTCCCTGCAAATTGCATTTTGTAGAAGGATCTGTTTGTTGTAAAATGATGTTTAAGCTAATGGATTGGGAAGCCATCTAGACATAGTCTATCACATTTTCATGGTAGATTTTATCAAAGCATTTCGTTAGTAACTCCAATGATAACTTTTTTTTTCATATATTTTTCATTTACCTCCAGGTCTTTAGGCTTTTAAAAGCTTGTTGATTTAATTAGAAAGGGTCCTCAGTAAATGTTCTAGGAGAGGTCGTTGCTGTCTCAATGTTAACAGACCTCAGGAAAAATCCTGCATTCTTATCGTGTGCTACATTACTCAGGTGAGAACTAATTTATTTTTATTAGTTTTTAAACAATGTGTGATAACTTGTATTACATTTAATGAAAACACTACTACGCTTTCAGTGACATCTTTTGTAGAAAAATACATTTCAAAAAATCCTATTGAACTTTGCATTTGAATGTGGAAATCCATATAAAAGGTGGGAAATCATATCCTTTTTATGACATCCCATGGTTTCTTCCGAGTGATCTCATGCCTCCTTGGAGCTTTTAAGTAGAGAAAAAAGTAAAGCAATTAGTTAGCTGTCACTCACTATAAGTCACAGGCACTGCCAGTGGAGTGAACCCTGCCATCTCCCAATGTAAGGACCAATCGTTGAGGAAGGCTGATAGCAAAGGAGGTCAAGCAATGAGAATCTTCTACTACTGCCACATTTACATGGAGCAGCTGTTGGAGGAGGGAGCGAAACAACAAGTGGCACAAAATTCCCTAAATTTACATGCTTGGTGTTACATATTTATTAAAACGATCACCATCACCACCAACAACCACCTCGAACCCTTCTTGTATTAAACTATTATTGTTATAAATGGAGCATTTGGGATCTTAAACCAGTGGTCTTCATGTTAAGGTATTTGTAACTATGGAGGTAATGAACCACTTTTGGTGGGAGTTATCTAGGCAAAGATAGAATTGGAGAATATCTTCCAGATCTTCAAATTCCGTACGTAACCTTTCCCAAACTAATCTGAGCTGGCAGAGGATCTGTGTGGTTTTACCACTCCTGCCTCTTTTCAGAACCCTCCTGCTACAACTTTACAGAGGAAAAGGGTAACTCACCAACTCATTCTACATCCTATTGTGGCACAATTCCAAGGAATAAAAATCTCTGGGACTCCACAAAAATGGGACAAAAATCAAAAAAGCAAATCTCTTTTCTACTTGTCTGTGTGCCTGCCTGCCTCTCTATCGAGCAATCATCTTTCCATCTGCTCACCTCCCATCTATGCATCTATCGATTTACCAATCTTTTTACTTTCCTGTCTCTTAGAATTAAAAATCAGAACCGAGATGGGTTTAATGGTGCTGCTTCCTAAGATGATATTTGAAATGAAAAGGAAAGTCATTTCTTTTTCTGATATGCAATCTGAATTTGAGAAAGGTATAACTAGCTTTGTTATTTGTTTTATTAGACATACATTTTCCATAAATTGAAGAAACTAAATGTGCAGCTCCAAATAGAATAGAATATAATAGAATTTCAGCTGTAATTACATCCTTTGCAACTACTAAACTTAACATGAAAACTTTAGGCATCATCCTAAACGTGTACAAAGGGCAACAGTTTTTCAAAATTCTTTTAGGAGTGCGCAAAGTTTTGTGCACTGCTCTCATAGGCTGCACTGTCTTGCCATTGTCAAGAGTCAGCCCAGAGTCCAACTCTGGCCAAATGTCTGTCTTCTTCTTCTTCTCCTTCCGTCTCTTGCTCTTCTCCCCCTTTCCCTCCTCCTCCTTCCTTCCCTTCGCCCTCTTCTTCCTTTTCCCTCTCTCCCCTGACCCCATCCCTTTTACCCTCTCCCTCTCTTTTTTAGGGTCTGGATGTAGAATGATTTTTACACTTTTATTTTTTGTTTTTGTTTTGTTTTGAGGAAAATTAGCCCTGAGCTAACTACTGCCAGTTCTCCTCTTTTTGCTGAGGAAGCCTGGCCCTGAGCTAACATCCATGCCCATATTCCTCCACTTTATATGTGGGACGCCTACCAGAGCATGGCGTGCCAAGCAGTGCCGTGTCTGCACCCAGGATCCCAACCGGTGAACCCCTGGCCGCCGAGAAGTGGAACGTGCACACTTAACCGCTGCGCCACAAGGCAAGCCCCTCATTTTCACGCTTTTAAATGGCTTCATAAATACCTATATAGCCCTCTCAATTCTACCACTTGGTGGAAGAAAACTAAAGTATTTACTGTCTAGTCCATTTAAAAAGGTTGGCCAACCACTAATATAGGTGATTATCTTAATGACAGTTGGTTTTCTTCTGTAAATATGCAAGTTCATACCACGCTTCTATGATCCATTTGTAAACATTTATTTCTTATTATATGTTACAGACAAAAATTGATATTAAATTTTTCTTTCATTTATTTCGTACTTCTGCTTCTACATCTCGGTGATTGCCACATGGGTTAATTCACGTCCTCTACGAATCAGACACAAAGATGAGATTAGCTGTAGAAGAGGAGAAAACTAGTGTGAGGAAAAACTAGGCACAGAGGCAGAAGAGTCTGGGAGACCTGTCAAACCAGGATGCAAGTCTAATCCAGAGAAGGTAAGAGGGAAAGAAGGAAGGTTGAGTAGAAAAAGGACTAGACTGTCGAGCAGTTCTAAGAAAGGTTTGGCAAAAATGGTGAGGAGTCCTCAAGCCAAAAGACTTCTCACTGGAGCCCACTGTCTCCAAGAATGCATGGGCCCCAGTATCGGGTCCTGCTTAGTCACTACCTGGAGAATCTGGTGGCAAGCGCAGTCTCATCAGGAACTGGGTGATGGATTTCAGAATATAGAATCCAGGATTATTGGCCAGTTATGCTTCCTGCTGTTTGTGATTTGAGGCACATTTTTGTAGCAGCCATACTTTGTAATAACGAAATGTTAAGGTTTCTTTTTTCTAAAATAATATCTGAATTTGAATATCACTATGCTTATCTCTCATCATTTTACTCTACTTTTTATATCTTGTTTTAGAAATCCCTCTCAATCCTAAAGAAATAAGATACTTCACTATGTTTTTTCCTAATAGTTTTAATAGTATTTAAGATTTGTTTTCCACAATTAAGCATGGAGAGGCAGGATAGAGGAGAGACGAGGAAGGAAAGGAGAGAGGCGAAAGGAAAGAGATAAAGATATTATTTTACATTATTTTCTTATGAAAGATGCAATTGCCCAGCACCCTTTTTTAAATAGAGTGTCCTATTCCCTCTGATTTTAAGGTTTACCTGATCATATACCTGTCTCATATGCTTCAATCTGCTTTTTGGCTGTTTTATGCCTTTGTTTTAGTTGTCTCTCTCTCTAAAAATAGCATAATGTCATCAATACTATGACTTTAAGTTTTAATAAGGAAAATTCTTCCATTTTTCTTTTTTTTCACAACTCTCTTCACTGTCATTGGATCTTCATTATATCATATGGATCTTAGGGTCAGTTTGTCGGGTTTATAAAAATCCTATTGGGAATTTGAATAAAATTGCATTATGTATTAATTTAAGGAAAATTAACATCTTTTCTTATACAGATTCTTCCAATCCACAAACATAGTAAATTCTCATTGTTTCAGTTTCTATTTTCTTTTGTGCTTTAATAATGTTTCACAATTTTCTCCATAAATTCTTGTGCATATTATGTTAGATTTATCCCTAGCAATCTTATTACGTAGTTACTAGTGTGAATGATGTATACTTAAAACTCACATTTTCTAATTTGCTATTGCTAGAGTGTAGAAATTTTTTTCTTTTGGCGAGGAGGATTGGCCCTGAGCTAACATCTGTGCCAATCGTTCTCTACTTTGTATATGGGATACCATCACAGTATGGCTTGATGAGTGCTGTGTAGGTCCATGCCTGGGATCCAAACCAGTGAACCTCAGGCCGCTGAAGTGGAGCATGAGAACTTAACCACTGCACCACCAGGCCAGCCCCTAGAGTGTAGAAATTTTTGCATGTCAATCTCTTAAACCAAAATTCTGCTAAACTTTCTTATTACTTCTAAAATGTTTTCTATAGATGTTCTTGAATATTTTATACCATAAAATATTCAAATCATGGCAGTTTTACCCAATTTTTTCCAATGTTTTTATGTTTAATTACTTTTATCTATATGGTTACACTGGTTAGGACCTCCACAATATTTTTTGATGTTAATTATTCTTATTTTTTTTTCTGACTTTACATGAGATGCTTCTAATATTTTATTGTTAAGTCCAATGTTTGTTTGTTTATAGATATTCCTTTTCAAGTTAAAGGAGTTACTTCTTATACTATTACTAGTTGATCATTACACTAATGTTTTAGCCCTCGTGGGCCACTGGTCTATGGTGGGTGGGAGAGGGAGGTTCCAGAAAATCTGTCATACTCCCGACGTAGGGAAAGCACTGGACTTTGCCTCCAGTCCTCCTTACTCCAAGAGTTTGTGAATACTGAATAATGATCCCTTGCTTCAGCGAGATCCCAGCTTCAGTGTTCAGCTCCACACTTCTTTGAGGTCTTCTTTTTTCTCTTCTCTTAGTTTGCCATCATTTCTTGCTGGCTCATCTATGCTTAAGTGCTTAAAAATGTTTTATTCATTATTTTTGTTTCCGATGATATAGTTACAGTAACCACTTTAGCGTATTGGTAAAAACAAAAATTATTTTTGAATAGTTTTCAGTAATCCTAAAGAACTGTCATCAGAGTGGTTGCTTGCAGTGCTTTTGGGTGTATTTTCCTAGATTTGTGGGTGGGAACTTGCACAAGATCAAGTTGATACCCCCATACAATAATCTGTGTATTTCTGATGTAAATGTTGCATATTATACAATATCTAATTTTTCGAACAACCTAATAGGATTTATCTAGGGAAAATTTGGGAGCATATTAAGCATGTGTAAAGAAAGATTTTCTTTTCAAGTTTATATTATCAGCCCTTTGGTTAGTCATTTTATAGCACCATAGAAAACAAGGTTTTAAAGTAAAATTAATTATGGTAGGTTTTACACAAAAGGACGTACTTTTAATAAATTTATCTTATTAAAACATCAGTGAGGATAATCTATAAGAAAGAAAAATAGTTATTAAGAAAACTACTACACGAAATTCAAGGGTCTGAAATCAACTCCTAATGTTAACCTATTCAAAAGCCTGAACTTGTTTTAAAAATCTGCAGTATATTTTATTACGTCCTTATGTTTCTTTTTTGCTGACACTTAAGACATGACGTCCAGCTAATACAACACTGAAGAAAACCAGAGAATCATTGGAGCGATTGTGAAACATGAAATGTTATTTAATGCGTAAAAACTGACAGTTCTTTCCTAATGAAATGTTCCACATGACTAGTTTGTACTGGATAATTCATTGTATCCTCTCAAAATAAATAGAGATTTTTAAGTAAGATATGTTATCTTTAGTAGAACACAGAAAGGTCAACACTAGGAAAAGAAAATGAATTATTTTGGTAATCTGCATAATTTAAGCCTTGGTTACTGTTTTGATAGTAGGGCAGGACTCAGGGCTCTTTTATACCTTACTGTGACCCCAGCACCTATAATGGGCATGGCACATAGTAAGTCCCCAATAAATCATTATTAAGTTATTTATTAAATTTCAACAAAGTACCTTGGAGCTGCTAAGGTAAATTAATTCCTCCTATAAAATTAATATGCTGGTTTTGTTTTCAGTAATGTCCTGCCCTTTACTAACACTAGACAGCTCTCCAGATAATAGTTATATGGTTATAAAAGCACCAATTAATTTACTAAATTAAATCAACTTTGCTGAAATAAAATCTATAAAATTAAAAGATTCAGATAGTTAAAAATAAAAATAATGCAAAAGCCATATAAAGAAAAGCATCAGTAATGAGGCTTAGGCTTTCCAGCATTTACCTCATTTTATTTTTTTAAAATTGCTCTTATTTTAGTAAATAAACTTATTGGTTACTTTCACATCTCTAAATATTATGTTTATATCAGGCTCTCTTGATCTATCATTGTAAATAGTATTGAAATCTAATTTTGATGCATGAGAATAGTTTAGGTCTTGCCACTGTCCCTCCCAATCATTTTTCACTTAGTTATATTTAAATTTTTAATCTATTTGTTCCTTTTTATTCCCATGTTTCAAATCCTTTACAATCCTATCCTTAGGGTCAACCCCGTGGCATAGTGGTTAAGTTTGCATGTTCCAAGTCAGCAGCCTGGGTTCACGGGTTCAGATCCTGCACATGGGCCTACACATCACTCATCAAGCCATGCTGAAGTGGTGTCCTACATACAAAATAAAAGAAGACTGGCACAGATGTTAGTCAACAACAATCCTTCTCAAGCAAAAAGGAGAAGATTGGCAACAGATGTTAGCTCAGGGCCAATTTTCCTCACCAAAAAAAAAAAAAAACCCACCAACAACGCAAATAAAAAACAGAACCCATCCTCCACCATTACCTCACAACTATTCTAATGAGCTTAGTGTTTATCTTTTTATTTGTATAAATTCTTACAACGTGCATATTTTTTTCTCTGTATGTTCTTAGTTTGTGTAAATTTTATTGTACTATATCTCAATTTGTTTCCTACATTTTACCAGTCAGCAATATATTTTTAAGAGCCATCTTTGTTGCTATAGTTACAAGTTGTAAATATAGTAACTGTTGCCACTAACTGTTCATTCATCATACCAAGAACCAAGAAGATCACCAAGTGATTGATAAAGGATAATCAATTAATGCCAACAATAAGATGATGGAAATGTTGGTATTGACTGACAAAGACTTTAAAGCAGCAGTAATAAATATGATTCAACAAGTGCAAGCATGTTTGAAACAAATGAAAAAAATACAATATCTTAGCAAATAAGTAGAAAGTCTCAGGATAGAAATAGAAGATATAAAGAAGAACAAAGTAGAAATCCTAGAAGTAAAATATACAGTAAAAACAATTTTAAAACCCAATAGATAGTTTCAAGAGCAGAATAGAAGGAATAGAGGAAAGAATCAGAAATCTTAAAGATAGAACTAGAAATTGTCCAATGTGAAAAATAGAGAGAAAATAGACTGGGGAAAAAAAAAGATAGAGCCTCAGGAACCTGTGGAGCTGTAACAAAAGGTCTAAAAATTCGTACCATTAGAATCCCAGGAGAGGAAAAAGAAAGGGGAGTGGAAAAAGAAATGTTAGCTGAAATTTCCTAAATGTGGCAAAAGACATAAATCTACAAAGTCAACAAGCTGAGAGAATGTTATATAGGATAAACACAAAGGACTACACTACAAGACACATCATAGTCAAACTTCTGCAAACTAAAGACAATGAAAAAAATTTAAAGCATTAGTGGAAAAATTCACCTTACCTATGGGGGGAAAATTTCCAAATGACAGCAGATTTCTCCTCAGAAAAATGAGGCAGGAAGGTGGACGACATTTTTCAAGTGCTAAAAAAAGAACAGTCAAGCCAAAATCCTGTATCCAGCAAATATGTCCTTCAGGACTGAAAGGAAAATCAAGACATTCTCAGATGAAGGAAAGCTGAGAGAACTTGTCACCAGCAGAACTACTGTAATAGAATGGCTAAAAGAATTGCTCTAGAAAGAAACTAAACTACAAAAGATGAAACCTTGGAATATCAGGAAGGAAAAAGAGCACAGAGCACAAAATATGGGTAAATTCTCTAGACTTTCTTTCTCCTCTTGAATTTTCTCAATTAAGTTTGACATTTGAAGTATAATTATAACATTGATGTAATTATAAACATATGTAGAAGAACTAATTAAATGAAGGTGGATAAAGGGAAATAAAGAGAGATAAGATTTCTATACCTTACTCAAATTGGCAAAATTACAATGCTAGTAAACTATGTCTTTATGTATATATTATGTAATACCTAGAGAAACCACTACAAATGCTATACAATGAGACATATAAATATACACTTACACTCACAAACATCATAGACCAATCAAAATGGAATTCTAAAAAATAATCAAGTAATACATAGAAAAGAAGGAAAAAAAGGAGATTACAAACAGGAAGCAAAACATAGAATGATAAACTTAAAGCCCTAACATCTCAGTAATTACATTAAAAATACAGTATAATACATCAAGCAAAAAGCAGAAATTGAGAAAATGTGTTAAAAACCATGACTCAATTACGTTTTCCAAAAACTCAATTCAAATATAAGTGTATAGAAAGGTTGAAAGCAAATGATTAAAAAAGATATAGCATGCATACATTAAAAGAAAAGATAAGTAGCTATATTAATATCCATTAAAGTAGATTTCAGAGCCAAGAAAATTACCAGAAGTATACAATGGATTGTAAATATTTTCTATCATTCTGTAGACTGCCTTTTCACTTTGTTCATTGTTTCCTTTGCTGTGCAGAACCTGTTTAGTTTGATGTAATCCTATTTATCTATTTTTTCCTTTTGTTGCCTGTGTTTTTGGTGTCATATCCAAGAAATCATTGTGAAGGCCAATGTCAAGAGGATGTCTCCCTACATTTTCTTCTATGAGTTTTAGAGACTTAGGTATTACATTTAAGTCTTTAATCCATTTTAAGTCTATTTTTGTGTATGGTATAAGAGTCTAATTTCATTCTCTTGCATATAAAAATCTAGTTTTCCTAACACCATATATTAAAGAGACTATACTTTCTCCATTGTGTATTCTTGGCACCCTTGTGGAAGGTCAGTTGACTATATACGCATGAGTTTATTTTTGGGCTCTGTATTCTCTTCTACTGGTCTATGTGTCTATTTTATTCCAGCACCATATTTGTTTTTGTTACTATAGCTTTGTAGTATATTTTGAAATTAAAAAATGCTATGCCTCTTTATATAAGAAACTCCTACAATTCAATAGCAAAAACCCCAAATAAGGTGATTAAAAAATGGATAAAGTACTTAAATAGACATTTTCCTAAAGAAGACATTCAAATACCCACCAGGTATATGACAAGATGCTCAATATCACTAATCATGAGGGAAATGCAAATCAAAACACCAATGATGTATAACCTAATACCTGTTAGGATGACTTTATCCAAAAAAAGAAAAAACAAGAAAGAGAGCAAGCATTGGTAAGGGTATGGAGAAAAGAGAACCTTTATACAATGTTGGTTGGGCTGTAAATTGATAGAGTCACTATGGAAAACAGTGTGGAGGTTCTTAAAAACAAATTAAAAATAAAACTACCATATGATTCAGCAATTCCACTTCTGAGTATACATCCAAAGGAATTGAGATCAGGATCTTGAAGAGATATCTGCATTCCATGTTCATGACAGCATTATTCCCAATAGCTGAGACATGGAAGCAATCTAAATGTCCACTGATGAATGGATGGATAAATAAAATGTGGGATTTATATACAATGGAATATTATTCAGCCTTTTAAAAGAAGGAAATTTTTGTCATTTGTGACAACATGGATGAACCCAATAGTATGTGATCCTACTTATATGAGGAATCTAAAATAGTTAAAGTCACAGAAGCAACAAGAAGAATGGTGGTTACCAGGGACTTGGGGAAGGAGAAAATAGGAAGGTTTTGGTCAAAGGGTTCAGTTCAGGTTTAAGTTCAGTTATGCTACATGAATAAATCCTAGAGGTCTACTGTACACCATAGTGCTTATAGTTAATCCTACCATATTGTATACTTAAAAATTTGCACAGAGAGTGGATATTATGTTAAGTATGCTAATCACATACACAAAATAAATACGATGGGAGAAAACTTTTGCAACTGATGGATATGTTTATGTCATTGACTGGTGATGTTTTTGGAGGTGTACACCTATCTCCAAACTCATCAAGTTATATATATTAAATATCACTCCTTTTTGTATGTCCATTATAACTCAATAATGTGGTTTAAAAAACAAGATTATAGGAAAATATCCAAACACTTGGAAACTAAATAACACATTTCTGAATAATTCAGGGGTCAAATAAGAAGTTTCTAGGATTATCAAAAAATACATTAAACTGAAGGAAAATGAAAATACAACATAACACTCATAGGCCACAGCTAAAGCATTGTTAAGGAAATTTCTAATACTAAATCCATACATTAAAACAGAAGAAAAGTCTCAAGCAAAATTGTAAGTTCCTACCACAAGAACCTAAAAAAATAAAAGATCAAAATAAACCCAAAGCAGGCAGAAGGAAGGGAATAATAAAGAGGAGAAGAAATCAGTTAAATTAAGAACAAAATAAAGACAAAAATTAATAAAATAAAAGCTAGTTCTTTAAAAAGATTAATAAAATTGACAGGCTTCTAGCAAGACTGTTAAAGAAAAGAAGGAGAGAAATAATCAATACTAGGAATGGAACAAAGAATATCTCTACAGACTCTACAAACATCAAAAGGTTAATCAGGGAATACTATAAACAATTCTACACACAAAAATTTAACAGCTTCATGAAATGGAGCAATTCTTTGGAAAACTCAACATCCCACAAATTACTCAATATGAAATCAATAACTTGAAAGCTCTACAACTATTAATTAAATTTGTAATGAAAATATCCCCCCAAAATATCCATGCTCAGAAGATTTCATGGGATATGAAATATTTTACCAAATGACTGAAAAATTATCATTAATTCTACACAATCTCTTTCAGAAAATAGAAGAATACTTACTAATTCATTTTACCTTGATAGTGTTGCTCTGATAAAAAAAAAGATTAAGATAGTAGAAAAAAGAAAGCTACAGATATCTCTTATGAGCATAAATGAAAAAATCCTTAACAAAACATTATCAAATAGAATTCAGCAATGTATAAAAATAATTATACATCAAGACCAAGTAGGGTTTATTTTATGGATGTGAGGCTCATTATTTTAGTCAATCCTGTGATCCATCATATTCACAGGCCAAAGAAGAAAAACCACAAGATCATATCAGTCAATGCAGAAAAAGAATTTGACAAAATTCAACATTTACTTATGGTTTTAAAAAATCTAGGAAAAACAGGAATACAGAGCAACTTCCCCAACTTGACAAAAAAATTCTACAAAACCCTTCAGTCAACACACTTAATGGTAAATGACTTAATAGTTTTCTGCTAAGATCAGGAGCAAGGCCTGGATGTCTGTTCTCAACTACTCATATTTAACATAATGTGGCAAATCCTAACCAGTGAAATACGGGAAGAAAAGGAGAGAAGAGGCATATATATTGGAAAATTAGAAATAAAATGTTTTTGTATTTGCAGATGACATCATTGTCTATGTAGAGAATCTCAAAGAATCTACAAAAACAATCCTAGAACCAATAGGTCAGTTCAGCAAGATTACAGGATGCAAGATCAACATATAAAAATCAACTGTACTTCTATATACTAGAAATGATCAGGGGGACACAGAAACATTGCAATTATAATTACAATACAATAGCATTTATAATTGCTCAAAAAGTGAAAAACAGGCATAAATCTAACAAAACATGTACAGGTCTAGTATGTTGAAAACCAGAAAATGTTGGGGAAATAATACAAAGATCTAAATAAATGTAGAGCCACTTATTCCTGATTGGGAAACTCAATATAGTAATGCTTTTAATTCTCCCCAAATTGATATTCAGGTTTTAACACAATTCCTATCAAAATCCAAGTGAAATGTTTTTTAGGCATAGACACAAGTCTAAAATTTATATAGGAAAGCAAAGGAACTAAAATAGCTAAAACTATTTTGAAAATTAAAAATTGAATGGGATCATTGAGTTAACCTGATTTTAAGACTTATTATATAGCTATACTAGTCAAGATATGTGATATTGGTGGAGGGTTAGACAAATAGATCAATAAAAGAGAATGGGTAACTCAGAAATAGACCCCAAAAAATATGCCCAACTGAGTTTTAACAAAGTTGCAAAATCAGTTCAATGGAGGAAAGATAGCCTTTCATAAGCAAGGGAAAAAAAGAAGAAGCCTCATTCAAAACCTAACATAATACACAAAAATTAAAACAAAATTGAATATGGACTTCAGCAGTCATGGTGGGTTCAGAAAATACAGCTCCTGCACCACCTCCCAGAAGTGGCAGATGGAATCTGCAATCTGATACTACTACAAATGCCTTTGCAATGGATCTATTCATCAAACACCATGAAAAACTATGTTAACACTTCGGGGAAGAAGGAAAATGACAAATCTCCAGAAACCAATACTGAAATTAACAGAAATTTACAATCTAAATGACAGAGAATTAAAATATTTGTCATAAAGAAACTCAGCAAATTACTAGAAAACTCAGAAAGATAGTTCAGTGAGCTCAGGAATAAAATTAATGAGCAGAAGGAATACTTCACCAAAGAGATTGAAACTAAAAAAAACACCACAAAAATTCTGGAGATGAAGAACACAATGAATGAGAGAAAAAGCTATCTAGAATCCTTAAGACAGAATTAGTGATTTATAGGACAGAAATATAGAAATGCTACACGTGGAGGAGGAGAGAGAACTAAGACAAAAAAAATGAAGAAATTCTTTGAGAGATATCTGACTCAATTAGGAAATGCAACATAAGGATTATAGGTATCCAAGAGGGAGGAGTGAGGGAGAAAGGAGCAGAGAGCTTGTTCAAAGAAATAATAGCTGAAAACATCCCAAACCTGGGGAAAAGGTTGCGCTTACGAGTACATGAAGACAATGAAACTCCTAATCCATCAACGAAAAAGATCTTCTCCAAGGCATATAATAGTAAAACTGGCAAAAGTCAATGACAAAGAAAAAATATTAATGGCACCAAGGCAGAAGAGAGTAATCTATAAAGGAACCTCTATCAGGTTTTCAGTGGATTTCTCAGCAGAAACCTCACAGGCTAGGAGAGAATGGAATGATACATTCAAAACACCGAAAGACAAAAACCTTCAACCAACAACACTCTATCCAGCAAAACTATCCCTCAGATATGATGGAGAAATAAAAGCTTTCTCAGAAAAACAAAAGCTAAAGGAGTTCATCACCACTAGACCTTCCTTACAAGAAATGATCAAGGATACCTTCATAACTGAAACAGAATGGCAAAAATTTACAAAGCCTTGAGCAAGGAGATAAATAGACAGATAAAATCAGAAAAGTGCTGTCCTGTATCAGAACAGTTTAGCAAACACTTAATTATAATATAATAGATAAAGCATCAAAAATAACTATAAACACTTCAATGAGGGCACAGACTCACAACACAAAAGAGAATAATTTATAGCAACAATAAATCAGAAGGGAAAGAGGAAAGGAATCGAATCTGCTTAGGATAATGGAGATAAGAGGCTATCAGAAAATGACTATCTCATCTGCACGATCTTTTATACAAACCTCATGGCAATCACTAAACAAAAAAATCATAGCAGAGACATAAATCATAAATAAAGAGAAAATCATTACAGAAAACCACTAAACTGAGATGGCAGTCAGAAATACAAGGGAAGAGAAACGATGGAAATATAGAACTGGAAAACATGAGATAAAATGGCAGTATTAAGCCCTCATATATCAATAATCACTCTAAATGTAAATGGAATGAATTCTTCAATCAAAAGACACAGAGTGGCTGGATGGATTAAAAAACAATACTCAACAATATGATGCCTCCAGGAAGCACATCTCAGCTCTAAACACAAACACAGGCTCAGAGTGAAGGGATGGAAGATGATACTCCAAGCAAATGGCAAGTGAAAGAAAGCAGGTGTTGCCATACTTATATGAGACAAAGCAAACTTCAAGATAAAAAAGGCATTGAGAGACAAAGGGGGCATTGTATAATCATAAAAGGGACATTCCACCAAAAGCACATAACACTTATGAACATATATGCAACTAACACAAGAGCACCAAAGTATATGAAGCAACCGTTAGCAGACCTAAAGGGAGAAGTTAACAGCAACACAAGAATATCTTAACACTCCATTGGCATAAATGGATAGATTATCTAGACAGCAAGTCAACAAGGAAATAGTGGATTTAAATGAAAAACTAAACCAGATGGACTTAGATAATACAGAACATTCCATCCAAAAACAGCAGAATGCACATTCTTCTTAACTGCACATGGGACATTATCAAAGATAGAACATCTGTTGGGCAACAAGGCAAGCTTCAATAAATTTAAGAAGATTGATATCATATCAAGCATCTTTTCTACCACAATGCTATGAAACTAGAAATCAACTACAAGAAAAAGGCTGGGAAAGTGACAAATATGTGGAGACTGAAGAACATGCTACTGAACCACCATTGGATCAATGAAGAAGTCGAAGGAGATTTCAAAAAATACCTGGAGACAAATGAAAATGAAAATCCAGCATATTGACTCTTATGGGATGCAGCAAAAGTGGGTAAGAGGGAAATTCATAGCAATAAAGGCCCACCTTAACAAACAAGAAAAATTCAAATAAGTAACTTTAAACTACACCTAACAGAACTAGAAGAAGAAGAACAAACAAAGCCCATAGTCAGCTGAAGGAGGGAAATAATGAAAATTAGAGCAGAAATAAATGAAATAAAGACCAAAAACACAGTAGAAAGGATCAATGAAACTAAGAGTTGGTTCTTTGAGAAGATAAACAAAATTGACAATCCTTTAGCCAGACTCACTAACAAAAGAGAGAGAAGGCCCAAATAAATAAAATTAGAAATGAAAGAGGAGAAATTACCACGGATACCACAGAAATACAAAGGGTTATAAGAGAATACTATGAAAAACTGTATGCCAAAAATTGGATAAACTAGAAGAAATGGATAAATTCTTAGAATCATATGTGATTGTATATACAGAAAATCCTAAAGAATCCACCATAAACTATTAGAAATAACTAAAAACTACAGCAAAGTTGCAGGGTACAAAATCAACTTACCCACAAAAATCAATTGCATTTCTATACACTAATAACGAAGTAGCAGAAAAAGAATTCAAGAATACAATTCCATTTACAATCGCAAGAAAGAAGAATAAAATATCTAGGAATAAATTTAACCAAGGAGGTGAAAGACCTATACACTGAATACCATAAGATATTATTGAAAGAAATCGAAGATGACATAAAGAAATGGAAAGATATTCCATGCTTATGGATTGGAAGAATAAACATAGTTAAAATGCCCATATTACCTACAACAATCCACAGATTCAATACAATCCCAATCAGAATCCCAATGACATTCTTCACAGAAATAGAGCAAGGAATCCTAAAGTTCATATGGAACAGCAAAAGACCCTGAATAGCCAAAGCACTCCTGAGAAAAAGAACAAAGGTGGAGGCATCACAATCCCTGACTTCAAAATATACTGCAAAGCTATAGTTATCAAAATAGCTTGGTACTGGCACATGGATAAAGAGAATAGATTAGTAGTTACCAGAGGGGAAGAGAGTTGGGGGGTGGGCGAAAGGGGTAAATGGGCACATATATATAGTGACTGATAAAAATTAGACTGTTGGTGGTGAGCACGATGCAGTTTATACAGAAAGTGGTAAATAATAATCTACACTTCAAATTACACGATGTTATAAACCATGACGACTTCAATAAAAAAATCAGAAAAAAAAGAAAATCATTCTTTCATTCTTCTCTCTACATACATATAAAATTTTACACAAATAAGATTATATCATTTTTTTAAATTGAAGCCTAAATAAAAATAGAGAATTGAACTAAAAATATGTGAGCAAGATCTGATATGTTGTAAGGCTGAATCTGCTAACTTTCCACATATGCCATCTTGGGCAAATTATTGAACTTCTCTGGATCCTTCATTCCTTATTAATTCAAGAAAAATTTATTGAGCACCTAATGTATGCAAGCTTCTGTGCTGTCCCGAGTTTCATCTCTGTTGGTTCATCTCTGAAATGCCAATAAAAAAGAATACCAACTTTAACAAAAATTGACCACAGACTTAATTGTAAAATATAAAACTCTAAGAAAAAAAATAGGAGAATTCTTAGGGATCTAAGAATCTAAGGTCTAGGCAAAGAATTCTTATACTATACACCAAAAGCAGGATTGATCAAAGGAAAAAGGGAAAAAATTGGACTTCACTAAGTTCACTTTTGTTCTATAAAAGACACCGTTAGGAGGATAGGAAATCAAGCTACGGGCTGAGAAATATTTGCAAACCGCATATTTCCAACAAACGACTGTGTATAGAATAAACAAAGAGCTCTCAAGACTCAATAGTAAAAACAAACAAAATATACAATTACAAAATGGCAAAAAAACAGGAAGAGACATTTCATTGAAGATACAGGTGGTCTATAAACACGTGAAAACATGTTCAACATCATTAGCCATCAGGCAAATGCAGATTAAAACCACAATGAGATGTCACTACACGGCTATCAGAATGACTAAAATGAAAAATAGTGACAACACCAAGTGCTAGACAGGATCAGAGAAAGTGGATCACGCATATATCACTCATCACCTTGTAGGAATGCAAAATGGCAGAGCCACTGTGGCAGTTTGGCAGTTTCTTTAAAAAATACACGTGCGACTTTTGTATGGCTCAGCAACTAAAACTTATGTTTACACAAACCCTGTACCCGATTGTTATAGCAGCCTTATCTGTTATAGCCAAAAGTGAGAACAACTCACATTTCTTTCAACTAATAAAAAACTAATAAAAAATAAGAAACTAATAAAAATGAACAAAGTATCGATAAAAGCAACAAAGCAAAAAGTAACGAATCTCCAGAGAATTATGCTGAGTGAAAAAAGTCCCAAAATGTTCCATGCTCTGTGATTTCGTTAATATAACATCCTTAAAATCACAAAATCACAGGAATGGAGAACAGATTTGCGATTGTCACCGATTAAGGAGAAAGTGGGGGCGGGATGGAAATGGTGTAGCTGTTGAAGAGCAACATGAGTCATACTTAAGGTTAAAGAAATGTTGTGTACCTTGACTGTATTCATGCCAATACCCTGGCTGTGCTGTTGCACTATGATTTTGCGAGACTTTACCATTGAGGGCCACTGAGTAAAGGGTACAAGGATCTTTCTGTATTATTTCTTACAACTGCATGTGAGTCTACAATTATCTCAAATACAAAAAAGTTTAATTTAAAAAGCAGTTTAAATACCACATGAGTAAAAATGCAGTTTCTGTTGAAGTTTGATTTTTTTTTTAATCTGCATCTATTCCATTTAGTCACATGCAGGGAGAGATGAGCTATTCATAAGCTTTTACAATAAAATCATCTAAATTTTCAAGAGATAAAATAATCCTTGTTTCGCTTGATCCCAAGGAACCAAAATTTCTATATAGTTTTTGAAAGAAAGTCAAAATCTGCAAATCTTCAACTCCCTCAGATATGATTACTGTGATTTAAAATTGTTTGAAACAAATGATTCATGGAATAGAATATAACTGCTACTATTAATGAGATAGTTTAGCATATAATTATTTGATTCAAATGTCTATGCATTTTTATCTGTTTAGCATATAATTATTTGATTCAAATGTCTATGCATTTTTATCTGTTTTTGACTTGAAACTTACCTATGGAACAGTTATCCCATTTAAATGCAAGTTCTGCATTGACTAGTTTGACCTACTTACATATGGAGCTCAGACTTAGGATGTTGTAGGTATTCCTCTGAGAACACGCCTTTACTATTTTCCCAGCACAGTAGGGCTGTATGGTTTGCTTCCATTTGCGCTTAGCTCTTAGCTAATTCATAGCCATAGCCTCTTATTCAAAGCCAGGATGAATTATAGGTCCTCTGGCAACTATAATAGAGCAGATACTTGTTTTAAGAAATGTTTACTGTAATAGTAACATTGTATTATAGGGATTTGTATTTAGACTTCTAAGGAAAACATTTATAACATTATTTATAACACCCTCTTCCTTGGTCTTCCTTGGTCTTGACATTATAAAACCATTTCCTTCTACATAGACCTTTCCACTCCTCCTGGATGCCTTTGGAACACTGCCAAACTATGGTAGTAGTTATTGTCACGGGAATGCTTTTGTATCCGAAACAAACCTCTATTATCAAAAAGTGAGCTATGTTTTGGAAAATACATGAATGAGAAAGCAGAGGGTGGTTCAACAGGTTATACTTATTAACATTGTTTTTACAAAAACGTTAGGGAGTATTTCTTTTCTAAATTCCTTGAGGAGAGAATAAAATAAACTGAATCTAAATTGCTATAGGAAATGTTTAGCTAGGAAAAAAGAAAATCTTCTTGATTTAGGGATTTGTAATGAAACCAAAATATCCATTGAAGACTATACATTTCTTTAACAAAAATTTTAGCATCCAGTAGCAGAAAATTCGAAATTTTAAAGTCGTCTTTCCTTAGACCAATGTTTCTCAACTTTGACAGTTGAGAATAACAGTTTTATTGGTGTTATCACCGTCGACTTGACTCCAACTCCTAGTGACCCCATGTACAACAGAGTGGAACCCTACCTGGTCTTTTGGCGCCGTCCTCTCACCTTCTGGAGCTATATCAGACAATGCTCCCCTGCTATTCATAGAGTTTTCATGGCCAGGTTTTTGGAAGTGGGTGGCCAGGTCCTTTTTCATAGTCTGTCTTAGTCTGGAGGCTCTGCTGAAATCTGTCCACCATGGATGACCCTGCTGGTATCAGAAATACCATTGGAATAGCTTTCAGCATCACAGCAACATGCAGTCACCACGGTATGACAACAAACAGATGGGTAATGTGCTTCCCTGACCAAAAAGTGGACCCAGGGTGCAGTGGTAAGAGCACTGAATCTTAACCACCAGACCACCAGGGCTGGCTTATTGACAGTTAGGGTCGGATTGTTCTTGGTTGGGGTCAGAGGGCATCATGTGCAGTGTAGGATATTTAGCACCATTCCTGGCCTCTATACACTAGATGCCAGTTGGATTCTCTCAGTTACAACAAAAATGTCTCCAGACATTGCCAAATGTCCCTGTAGGAAAAGGGGGGAAATCACCCCAGTTGAGAATTACTGCCGTAGATCATTGGCCTTTCATATGTAAGAATCTAAAAGTCAGTGTCTAAGGTTTTAGGAGTCTTATTTCCCACCCTCAGCAGTGACTATTTCTGACCATCTTTATTACAACATCTAGCTTTGTTTCCCTGTCTCCTCCCTCTTTCAGCTGATGTTCACACCTTACACTTCGTCAAATTTTCCTAGTGAGTTTCCTTTCCCATTTCAATAAAACTCTTTACTATCTCTTCTTTTCTTTCCTCAAATCTCTCATTCCTCTTTCCTCCCACTCCACGCTCCGCTAATTTATTTTTTCTCATTCTTTTTTTTTAAGGAAGATTAGCCCTGAGCTAACTGCTGCCAATCTTCCTCTTTTCGCTGAGGAAGACTGGCTCTCAGCTAACGTCCGTGGCCATCTTCCTCTACTTTATATGTGGGACGCCTACCCCAGCATGGTGTTCCAAGTGGTGCCATGTCCACACTGGGGATCCGAACAGGTGAACCCTGGGCCGCCTAAATGGAATGTGCACACTTAACTGATGTGCCACGGGGCCGGCCCCTCTAATTCTTGATTTTAAAAATTACAACAGTCAGTTGAGGACATTCTACTGCTTTTTAACATTTTTTTTTTTTTACCACCTTTTTTCTCTCTCTTTTCTGTTAATAGTATTGTATTGACTCTGATCTAAGCAGAGGACAGTCCCTCCAACTAGGTTCTGGGTTACATCTGCCCTCACACTCTTCATCGTTCCCTCCTTTCCTTTCTCTTCCGCATCTTACTTCTTTCCCTTTCTGATAAGTTATTTCCAGTAGCATTAAAACCTGTTCTAGTATGAGCTATTTTTAAAAAAACTAAATAAAACAAAACCAAAATAAATGCGATTTTATATTTTTATTGCAGGATTTACCTCAAATTTAGACATTCATCTGTAGGAGAACTTCTCAAGATATCCATCCATGTATTTCATCTTCTTTTAAAGACACATCCATACCACTTTCCATATATTTACTCTTCAATTCCATTGTAAATTACCCCAATAGCAATTATTTCATGAAACTGACCTTACTATGACCATTGATGAATTTCAGGTTGTAAAACTTTGTGGACACTTCTTTGCTTTGAACTTACTTGACTCTCCAACATAGTTAATACAGTTACCCACTCCTTTTATTGTAACACCTTTTCTTTTCTCCTATTGTTCAAATCTCCCTCTTCTGGCTTTTCTCCTATTTCTCTGTTCTTTATTTTTTTAATTATCTCTTTAGTCTTTATTTTTAATTTCTTTTTTCTACCAATGTTTAAAGATTGGAGCTGCCATCCTGATTATATTTCATTTTATTTTTCTCAGAGCACCTTTTATTTTTCTTCATAGAGTTTATCAGCTTTTGCACTTATTATTAGGATTATAAACCAGTCTTACTCACAAGATATAAATTCATTGATGGCTGAGACCATGGTTGTTCTTTTAGAATCCAACACATTTTCTGGCATACCATAGGCCAATAAATGTTTTCTGAATGAGTGAATTAACTAATAAATGAACGTGACCTGAGGTGAAGCTTAAAGACCACCCTAATCCAAGCTCAGTTCCTTACTGACCTGTACTGATTCTAGAAATTTCTGCTATTTTTGTTTTTCTCTTTATACTAATAATTTCTCCTGATCAAAGAAAAGAAGAATAAGTTTATAAAACAATGTATAAGAGGTGCAAAAGAAAATCTTACCTACTTCTCAGTGTTAGCCAAGACTTTATCTTTTTTTTTTTTACTTTTTACTGAGATTATAATAGTTTGCAAGCTTGTGAAATTTCAGTTGTGCATTATTATTTGTCAGTCATATATTATAGGTGCAACACTTCACCCTTTGTGCCCACTCCCACCCCCCCTTTTCCCCTGTAGCCACTAATCTGTTCCTTTTGTCCACGTGTTTAATTTCCACATGTGAGTGGAGTCATACAGAGATTGTCTTTCTTTATCTGGCTTATCTCACTTAACGTAATGCCCTCAAGGTCCATCCATGTTGTTGTGAATGGGATGATTTTACCCTTTTTCATGACTGAGTAGTGTTCCTTGGTATATATATATCATGTCTTCTTTATCCAATCATCAGTTGATGGGCACTTAAATTGCTTCCATGTCTTGGCTATCATGAGTAATGCTTCGATGAACATAGGGGCGCATGGGTCTTTTTGAATTGCTGATTTCAAGTTCTTTGGATAGATACCCAGTAGTGGGATGGCTGGGTCACATGGTATTTCTATTTTTCGTTTTTTGAGGACTCTCTATACTGTTTTCCACAGTTGCTGCACCAGTCCGAATTCCCACCAGCAGTGTATGAGGGTTCCTCTTTCTCCACAATCTCTCCAACATTTGTTATTTTTTGCTTTCGTTATTCTAGCCATTCTAACGGGTGTAAGGTGATATCTTAGTGTAGTTTTGATTTGCATTTCCCTGATGATCAGTGATGATGAGCACCTTTTCATGTGCCTATTGGCCATCCGTATATCTTATTTGGAGAAATGTTTGTTCATGTCCCCTGCAGGGCTTTATCTTTTTATACATGTTTAAGAGAAGGGATGTGAGAGAACAGAGGAGGAAGCAGAGGACATTTTATCTTAGGCATTGCCTCCTGTATGATCAAAATGTTACTGGATAATGGTTATCATGTCAGATCATATCTGCATGTTCTGTTCCATATATAATTTTTGTTAGTAATTCCAATTCTCACAGAAAGATATAATATCTTTGATGTTAATCTCAAATTTCCAATAAGTATCTGTCAAACACACACTTCCATTCTTTTGAGGAGTTTGATAAATGGGACAGAGTTTATGGTAGGATTTTATAAAATTATGGGGGATTTGAAGAGGATGCCAAACTGCTTACAGTGCTGCCCTTTTCCCTTCCAATAAACCTAACCAAACCTTAAATTCTATCACTGTGATTGAATTGATAAGGCACTAAAATTAAATAACCATTTTCTTTTTTACAGCATAGTCAACTGAGGTTGTTGTTTGGTCCGCATTGTCAGTCCAGTTGTTTGACTTGACCCCACCATACTTTTGTGGTTGACTAGTTGAACAGGAGGACTTGGAATGTATGGGGCTTGGCAGAGGCAACTCTAGAGCAGGGAGAGACCTAGTCTTAAAGCAAATTTGAAACCTCTTTCTGCTCTGTCCTCAAATTAACTAATATCACTCTTGTTTCTGACTGCTCAGAATTCAAATAGAATTTAGTGATGAAGGATGCTTGTTATTTATAATTATTATTTTGTAGTTTGTTAGAAAGGTATATTTATGTTGTAATTAACACTTTCTAAGTAAAATTGAATCCACTGATAATGCGAGATCTGAGAACTATACAGATGCCAGATCCCAGTCATCGGCTCCAGTGTACACCAAAATCTCCCAGGGGGCTTTTGAAAAATAGCAAGACCCTATTCCCAGTGATTCTGTATAAGATCCACAACATAGTATTATTTAAAAGTGTCCCATGTTAATTTAATGTATAACTGGAGTGGAGAATGTTTTGCAAGGAATGGTTCAGGGAACATCTCCATTGTATTTAGCCAAGGCACCTCTCCAAATCTACTGAATCAAAAAGGATGGACCCTCAGGGTATTCCTATTCCCACTAGAGCTTGAGAGTCGCTGCTTCGGGTAGCTTTAGCTAAATTCACCTTAAATTGGCTGATAATAATAAGTCTTTACTGCTGTTGCACCCTATAGCAGCGCATCTTCTGTCTTATTTATATTATCTCTAGGCCTACAATATTCAGCTCCTTCACCTGGATCCTATATCGTTGGAAAGCACTGGAGTCAGAGAATTCAGACATTTTCTGATAGCAAAACACGGAGTTTAAGCATAAAGGCAAACCCAAGAAAATGATAATCAAACTAGGTACAGAAGCGGTAGCAGTAGACTATATCATTTATTTTAATTTAATGAACTGAGTTTAATTAAATTGGCATTATTTACCTCATAGTCCAGAAATAATTCATACTTCTGAGTTGTGTCACTGGACTGAAAAGGCAACTGACATTTATAGGAATTTGCATGTTGCAGTGGAATTGGGCCAACAGGCAGTTGCATGCACATCAGAGACAGGCAAAGTCTAAGCTGTCTTCCAGAATGGGAACAGAGGGTATACCCACATTTCTCTGGATCAGTCTTTGGGGCAAGGCTCATTCACTCTTTGCCACCCTCCCAGCTACTTTTCTTTATCATAACTCCCTTTAAACTACTGGCATTTAACTCTGGTTGCATATTAAAATCACTTGGAGAACTTAAAAAGAAAACGTAGGTGCCCCAGATTCATCTCTGTAGATTCTATCTTAATTGTTCCAATAGAGGCCTGGGCATCTCTGTTTTTAAGAAGTTCCGTAGTTGCTTTTCTTGTGTAGCCAATATTCAGAACCATTGAGTAAAGAACTCTCGGGGAAATTCTTTCGTTTTGCAACCAAGGAGTCACTGAACGTATCTCATTTCAATTAATCTAATAAACTGATCCAAATGTATATACTTATACAGATGAGAAACATTGTACCTTGTTAGAATAGATTGTTAGATATCGATACAGTGCTTCCCCCACATTGCGTCTTTCCTTTCTTGGTAACATCTCGGAGATAAATGAAATTTGGTTAGAGGGGCACAATTACTCTTTTTTTAAGGTTAAAAATTACTTCGATTCTCCAAATGTGAAAAAATGCATTCTTAGATTATGATGTCAAGTTAACCAATACACAAAGCTAGAAACTGTAAGAAAGGCAAATCTCCTGCTCTCAAGGAATAACAGTCTATTTAAAGATACCACATATAGATATAAGATAGTATAACAGTAAATAATATTTATTATGTAAAATTGATACATACTATTATAAAAAATTATTTAAAGAAGTCCATAATACTAGCTTCCAAAAGAAGAGAAGATATGAGACATGTTGTGGGAATACACAGAATGGAAACATCATTGCAGAATACAATAGTCTGTGAATGTTTAATGGGTAGGATTCATAAAAAAGGAAGCCATGACTCACGACTGAGTTTAGATGTCCCCCTTTAATAGAAGACGGCAGAGGGCAAGATATAACAGCTGAAAGAGAAGAAGGGGGAAAAACAAGCGCAAAAACTAGACACTCACGGAAGCTTGAGCCAGGTACACTCAAGGAAAAACGCATAGATCATTTTCAAAAAGAGAAGGATTTAAAAATGTTACTTGGAACTTGTTTGAAGCACATATTGGAGCCAGTTAGTAGAAGACTTTAGACATCAGGAATAAAGGTTGAAAATTACTTGTAATTAGAGGGGAAGTTTGAAGAGTTTAAAAAATTTAAATATATAAAGGAAAAAAAAAACCCTCAAGCCTCTTATGGATCTCATTGGTTGCCATCACTCATGGTTCTTCGCATTGATATGAACTATATCGTGGATCCTGGCGACATAAGCCCTCTGAAAATTACATCAAACCTGAAAGCCTGGTTTATTGTCAGCCTAAATGAAATGTTATTATATTCTTCATTTAAAGGTCATAAAATGCCGTCAATGAAGTTTGTGATTTTTTTTTCTCAGATGCCTGTGGTTATGGAAGCAATATGCAGGCAGATGTTTAATATAAAATATCCTTCATGTTTTGGAATAAACAACATATGGAACAAGTAGCCATTTTACTTGATGTGCTGAGTTGAAAATAGTTCGGAGCAGATCTGCTTTGATTTGGTTTATCTCTATCATAGCACAATGCCGACTGAGATGTCTCAGCAGATTACAGTTAATCCGGGGCATATTGTTAATTTCTTTAACTTTAAAGCTGCTTTTTAAGTATCCTACTTTGTTCAATGTTATGCCAATGAGAGATATATTCACAGCTAGTGGAATTAAAAAAAGCTTTCCTAGTTGGTAAAGAGATATGTGGGACTTTTATATTATAAATAAAAAAAGAAAGACATTCTAACCTGGGAAATGTTGGAATCAGAAAATGTTATAAATAGGATTGATCTCTTTAATTGCTCAGATCTTGTCCAGAGAAGTAAATTGAGCTCAACTAATCCATTCTGTTCCTTTTTAGCATATTTATGGAAAATCAGGCAATTAAATGATGAAAGAGGGAAAAAATAACTGATGAATGCATTTTATAGTCACATATTTTATTTTTAGATAGAACTTCCAGTGTCATTTTATTGCAATAAAAAGTATTTCATATCAACCAAAGGAAATTTAACATTTAAGTTGCATGTTAAAAATAAAATATATTGTTTTCCCCAATTTAGACCTACTATATTTAGATGACAAGAATGCTAACTATATAAAGTGAACATTTTGGCAGGGAATTGATGGGTATCATGTAATGCATTTGCATTCAAATGTTGTTTTTCTTACCCACACCATCTCTTTGCCCTAAATAGAAAGTTCAGGAAAATATAATTTTTAAATTAGAATTACTTAATCTCAGAGATGGAAGGACTCAGAAGTCCAGCCAATGAAAGTCTTTGCTAAAGTACCTCTGGCAGATGGACACACAGGCTCTGCTCTTGTGAACATTTATCACAGTGTCTATAGGGACAGGCTGGTGACTACCTCTCTAGGCCACCTGTCCTATTATTCAACAAATCCTGATTTAGCTGTTTGACAAATGTGACAAAGGAAAAAATATATGTTCTTTTGTTTTTCTGTCAATGGAAGATTAAATCGCCCAGTCAAGGCGGTTCCATCGCTCTCATTTCTTGTTTCTTCCCTTTTCACCTCCTTCATGTATAAATACAACAGGTGTTCTTGGCCACATCTAAGGCATCTGTGCATGCGTCCCTAAGTTACCCAGGTGGAAAGAATCTCCCCAAAGGTAGCCCACTTAAAATGATTGAGAATTCGTGATGCTAAAGCCTTTCTAGGCAGAGGTGGGCCAGTCAATATCAAAGGCTAGCTTTTCGGATCTGCAAGAAGTTTTGTCTTTCTTCTCTGCTGCATGTCCAGATGAAAGGCCACTTTCCTACCTGGGAAGAAGTCTTCAAAGAGAAAAAGTAAGGGCTTCTTTACCAGACAAATAGAAATTCAAATCTGCTTCCTATATTTATTGATTTTTGGTAATGGGTAAGTTATGTAACCTTTTCAACCTCAGTTTTCTTGTAGGGAATGACAAATATGTTCTAAAGAGTAATTGCCCAGTCTATGGTGACTATTATTATATTTATATTCCTGTGTAGAATAAGGCACTGTTCTACCTCAGTCACAATCTAGGGATCTGAATTGGGAGACAAAGAGCTGTTACTCTTATGAGGGAAAAAGACTAGGAACTGGGCCATGACTTTGGGCTTACCTATCACTTGCTCCCATGCATACATCAATTTCTCTTGTTATTCATAAAAATACTTCATTTTAGAAAATGCAAATAAACACCCATAAAAACATAAAAGTCTATGACATACATATTATTTTAAGGAAATGGTTTACGTATCACTACTATTTATGTGACAAAGTCTATATTTCTTAGGTGCTATGTAAAAAATTTATTTTAAGCTTTTATTAACTTATCTTTAGTTCAGAATATCTACACAGAGATACACAGATACAAAACAAAAAATACCTAAAAATCTTTAACAATTTAGTGACTTTCTTATAGGTTCCAGAGAGGTAAAGAGACTGAGATGCGACTATTCAATAACTTCTAACAGACCAAAAATGAACTTTAGTATTTAAATAATGTTTTCAGAAACAGGTAATTAATTTACATCTAAGTGATTTATTATACCATTCTGGAAAAAGAATTAAATATAGTTATAAGATGAGTGAATTGATTTTTGGGAATCAGAAAAGAAATTTAGATGGTCATAAAGATGTAAAAATTAATTGATTTCTAATGTTCCTGTAAATTTCTAATTTTCTTGTAATTATATTCTGAAATGTTCTCTCTCTTTTATTTTTGGTTGGCACAGACCTTAAAATAATTTCTTCTGGTACCTCATTCTAGGATTATTTTCTAGACATCATTTTAACTGAAAAATCAAGTTACAGAAAAGATATATATTTAAAACATAGAAGAAATGTTCTCATCAGTATCCTATCAAATACATAACGTAAATTTCTCTAATTCAGAAAACCATTTTCATAGGTATTTGGTGTTTTAATTTTATGCTTACAGGTTTCAGAAAAAGACTGTCAGACAAGAGGAAATTCATTTCTAAGAAAAATGTGACATTCAAGTGTTGTGAAAGGTTATATATCATGCAGTTTCTGGTATATGGAGTTCATTGAATAACTACTCATGGAATTTTAAAAAATAGATGTGCCAAATTATCAAAATAACTTTTACAGATAAAATGCTAGGGTCAAAGACAATATGCCCAGGATTATTTTTAGTCAGCCTTTATTTAATACTGGCTATAGTTGTATCTCTATTATAGGCAAACTTAAGAGGGTTCATATACATAAATTATAAAATATTAGGACCAGAAACAGCCTCAAAAATTGTTTTGTGTTTTTAGACAAAGTACCAGAGTGAGCGGATTCAAGTCCTTATAGAATAAAAGCTGTGTTCTGTGTATTGTGGTATGCCAAATTGGATGGTCTCCAGCTCATAGTAGTTGCTTAATATGTTTTGGCTGAGTTTTCAGCAATAAATGACTGTCCAGCCTAAGATGATGTAGGAAGCCATGAAAAGGCAATATGCTGGGCAATTTTGGGGCTGTGGCTTCTCAGCCAGATCTGTCCACGACAATGCACTGGGTATATTTAACAGACATTCTCAAAAGTTAGTGAGAATTTGGAAGACAATTGAAGCCAGAAGATACACCTGGGGAAAGGCTTATAATTCTCCCACTTTTGATATCAGCCAAATATTATTGAAATGTTGGTGCCAGTAATTCAATTATACAAATCCATGTGTCTAAGTATTTCCTCTGCTCTATGTGTCCTGACAAAAAATAATAATAATGGAGAACTTTAGATCTACATTAAGATTCTTTGTTGCCCTGATGCAGCTAATAACTCTGTGATCTCAGTTAAATTTCTGGACTTCTGGGGCCAGCCCTGGTGGCCTAGTGGCTAAATTTGGCACACTCTGCTTTGCTGGCCTGGCTTCAGTTCCCAGACACGGACCTACATCACTTGTCTGTCAGTGGCCATGCTGTGGGAGCAGTTCACAAAGAAGAAAAAATCAAAGATCGGCAACAGATATTAGCTCAGGCAAATCTTCCTCAGCCAAAAAACAAAAAAGTTTCTAGAGTTCGGCTTCTGCATCTGTTAATATGGCATAATGGGATAACTAAAGTTTATAACATAGAAAAACAGGAGTTTTTATTTCTAACTCTATTTATTAGTTGCAAGATCTGACATTTGTTTTCTTCTCTTGCAAAATTAAAATTAAAATCATGGCAATTATAGTAAATTTCTACTCATCCTTCACAAATCAATTCTGTTGTCATCACTCTGTGCATGGCAACTCCACTGTCATTCAACTCACCACCCAGGCAAATGTAAGCATCCGTACACATTGGTTTATAATTTTATTTTTGCTTTTTTCTCCCCACTATATAGTAAACTTCTAGAGGGAAAGATTATTTTGCTCATCACTCTATCCCAGTAACAGCATCATATGATGCATGGTATGAGCTACATAAATGTTGACCAATGAATGAATTAATGAATCCACCTTTCATTCATTCTACATGTGATAAATATTTACTTCACATCTATCAAATTCTAGATTTTAATTTTATAATGTTAATTAACTAAATCAGTGGGCTAATTTTTCACCAAGATTTAAACCATACATGTCTCCAAGCTGGCTTACCAGAGCATCTTCAATATGGATTACTTCATTAGGACAAAGAATAAGAGACACAATAGGTATGTTTTCTATAAATACATTTTTCACTTGTTATGTCTTTATATTGTACAACTAATGCATTCATTTTGATTAAGTGGTAAATCGTTTTATGATTGAAGTTCTCATTTTCATAGGTTAATGTAATCACTTATGTCTCACAACTATGTCTACACTTTTTTTCTACTTAGGTTTTGACCATCCTGTTTAAATCAAGAGATGCAGTGCAAAAAAGAGTCGATAATATATAACAAATTCTAAAGTATAAAATTAGTGTTTTTGCACAGAATTGAAGCACTTAATGCAATTGGCAAGTTGATATAGCACCAAACAGTAGCAGAAAGGATTTTAAAAAAATAAATATGTTGACACATATCCTTGGAAAATTGTTTATACCTTCCTTTGTGGAGCTTGCTTTTCCGGTATTTATAGTAAATTAAGTGGTTTATATGCGTGCATAGAAAAAAATCTCAAAATTTCTGCCTTGAAATATTGAACGGTTATCTCTGGTGTGATTTTGATAATTTTTTACTTTTTTTCTCAAGCACTTTCTTTAGTCCCCGATTTATTTTTGAAATAAACATTTATGACTTATAAGATAAAATAGTTATTTCTCTTTTAGAAAAATTATTAAAAGCTTATAAGAATGACACAAAAATGAAAATTAAAGATTACTGAACCAGAACAGGGAATTTATAAATAGACTTACCTTTACTTATAAAATTTTCATAATTTTTAAAAATTATTATTTAAACAGTGATTTATCAGAATTAAACTTGAAACCATGTAAAGTCAGTTATTACAATCTTCCTTAAAATTATTTCCTAATGGTTATTACCCAAGGCCTTGAAATCTCTAGGCCAATGGAATTTATTACCTTTCAGTACAGATCAAAGTCTGAGCAGGGTTTTCCCCGCTTTTGACCAGACAACATCATTATTTTAGCAGAATATGGCTCTGCAATTGCTTATGCTCGCAAGCAGTACTCCCGCTGCCATCCACAAGCCTTCATGCTGTTGATCCTAAATGTACGAAACAACTTCCTTCACCTTAGTGGCCACCCAGTGTTCTTTCCTTTTAAACTACACATCAGGCCCAGTTCTTTGATTTAATATCACTAATTTTCTAAACCTATCGTTTAGTTCTTGATTTGTCACATTCAGCACACTCTTGAATTTCTGTAAACAAGTTTATTTGGATTTTAAATGTATGAGTCTTAGCCTCATTGAAGAGGCTGACCTTTGAGTCCGCGTGAATCCTTATTTCACTACTTATCCGGAGTGACCATAACTAGGGTGTACGATTATGCAAACCTCAAAGTCCTTAAAAAAAAAAAAGTTAATAGCGTTGGTGTAGGAGTAGGTCAGTGCCTTGCATAAGCTATATAGGATAGTAGGTTGTCAATAAAGAATATCTGTTGTTATTTAATGATTCTGGCATGATTTTTAAGGCCAGCCTTATTCCCCAAAATCTGCTAGACATTACTAGCCTGTTTGTTCAAAACCAAACTAAGTTTTATTCCAAACAATTTTGATCTTATTCTTTTCTCATTAGATTAAAAAAGTTAGTGATATCCAGAGTCTCTTACCCTCCCTCATACAGTCAGCTGAATACTTTTTAATTTTTGTTTCAGAATCTCTCTCACATATCAAATTTATGAGCTTTTGACCGCATGCTTTGACTGTTGGGATGGCTTGTTGTCTGGACCCTTGACCTCAACGATTTTTCTTTTCAATTTATATTTTTATGGTATTTTCCATCTCTAAAACCTCCAAAGGCTATCCTTAGCTTACATTTGGACTCTAAGACCAAACTATTCATTCTTATAAACAAGTCCCTTTGCAAAATGAACATTTGCTTTGTCCTCATTATAGCGTCAGGTGCTCTGCCAGCTCTGAGAGCCCTACTCCCCATCATGGCCTTGCTCATGCAGTTACCTCTGCCTCAGATCATTTCCCAACAAGTTTGTACTTGTCCCAAGTCCACCATCCCTCAAGATAAAATATTATCTTTTCCATGAAGACTTATTAAGGTGCACTTGACCATAAGTGATCTTTCCTTGCTCTGAACTCCTAAAGCCCATACTGCCAGCACCGCTTTCACGATCACTTTTTACCACGTGCAGAGTTTCAGTCTCTTTCTTCTCCTATCTCTACACTCTTCTCCAAGGCAGGCTCCTAAACATGAGGAAGCAAACTTTACCCATCAGAATAAATTAAATATGCATCTGCATCTGCCACACTAACTGTTCAGAATGCATGGTCAATAGATCTTCAGGATTTCCAGTTCATGTAACTATATGAGCTGGAAGAAATTTTACAGTGCATCCAGCATTATTTTATGACTGAAGAAACTCAGAGTTTATTTGACTGGTTTAAAGTCATTGAGTTATTTGGTAGAATAATTGGTACTAGGACTCCAATCTTATTTTTAAATTCGTATCTACCAACTAGATACTTTATATTCATTACAGATGCACAATAAATATTTGTTTAAATAATTTGTCAACCTGATTACAATGCCTTAATTTTAATATTTTAGGGCAAGGGAAATATCTCATATATGTCTCAAATTATTAAACACACACATATACTTCACCACTTTTTCTGAAATTATATTTGTGATATTATAATTTATTATATTTTGGTTCTTACAGTTCTCCCAACATAGTGGGTAAACTCTCACCTCAGGGCCTTTGCACTTGCTGATACTCTACTTGTAATGCTCCTCCCCCAAAAACCTCCTTTAGCTGATACTCAGATATTATCCTCTAGTGCAGCTTCCATTCCCTCTCTTTTTAAAAGCCCATTTCTTCTCCCCTACACTTAGTAACCCTGCTCCAGCTTTATTTTCCCCATAAAACTAACACCATGTGATATTCCATATATTCTTCAAATTCATTTGTTTATTATTTGTTTTTCCTATCTGTAATATAAGTTCTAGGAGGACAGACATTCCTTTGTTGAATTTGCTTATTATCCTACTCCTCCTGCCCGGAATATAGTAGAAGTTTGGCACATATATGTCAAATGAGACTGTACCAAGGGAGTTCTATTCCTTATACATCATTAACTTTTACATTTATAAACATTTTTTTGGTCTTTTAAATAGAAAAGTAAATGATATTTCTAATTTTAGAAACATTGCCTCTTGACTTTTAAGATTTTCCATTGTAATACTTGCTGGCCCACATATTAAGTGAAAGACCACCAAATATGACAACGAGAGAATAAAAGTATAGAGATTCTGAACCCACTTAATTAAAAATTGAGTCTTCTGATTTTGTCTGTCTAAGTGTGAAAGTTTGAACTGAACTTGATTCATTAAAAAGGCATTTTCTTGAGAAACCTCTGAAAAGACTTTTAACTGAAAACTCAAACTCAAGTTGGTAGCAGTTTGTCCTATGACTTACTGCAAAGTTAGTTTTGAAGGAGAAAAACATGTTCTTACAGTGCGTTTAAACTCCAAGTCTCTGTATGCAAATTACATTCTAAAAATAATTAATCTTTTAATTTTGAAATGAACTTTTGAGAAACAGACAATTGGTCATGTGGTCAATCTCTTAACAATTAGGATCATTCCCCCCAGCTCTGTATAATATGCCATATGCTCGGAAGCGTTTCACAGATATTTTATAATTCTCCTAGAGTGACAAAGATTTTATATTCAGGAGACCTCTAAAAAACTTTCTCTCAAATTGAGGGGTGGGGAGGCATATGCTTTCTATAGTCTCCAAACTCCTCTTGTCAAACAACCCCAAAATGTCATATTTCTGAGCAAGTTTGACTTTTGTATTTATGGAGGAAAATGCCTCATTGGTTGCACAAGTAATTGACATAAGAATCGAAGTTTTCATGTTTTTAAACAATATGATTCTTCTCCCACCTTTCAGCCTAAATTTCAGATTAAATTGGAATAGTTAGAGGATTTTATCATTTCCCTTTGGAATGGCCTTGTTTGTGAATGGAAACATATATGTGTATATATACATATTCATAAACATATACACAGGCACACACGTAAAACATAAAACAAAATGCAACAAGTGTAGGGGTGATTTTCAAAAATTTTTTATGTAAGTAGACTATATTTCTTCAGAGATTATTCTTCCTTATGATATATTTGAAATATTGAAGTACAGAGATTTATTTCTAACCAGCATCATCTTATCACTGTTTAGTATTTTGGCTTATTGTTATTTCTTTATATATTATTTTTCTCAAGAACATCTTAGGTAGGCCTAAATTTATTACTTAGAAAGTTTAATTCCATGATGAGGACTTTATTTTTGACTCATATTTGGAATTATTTGATGTGCTAAATTCTCAGATTTTGAGTGGCTTCTATTTTTTTCCTTTGATCTCAGAAGCTGAGTAAACATTATTGTTTTATGATAGCAATCTTGAAATATAATTCATATAATTCATATACCATAAAATTGACCATTTTAAAGTGTACAACTGGCCCAGCCTTGTGGCTGAGTGGTTAAGTTCTCACGCTCTGCTTCAGCAGCCCGGGATTTCTCTGGCTCAGATCCTGGGCGCAGACATGGCACCACTCATCAGGCCATGCTGAGGCAGCGTCCCACATGCCACAACTAGAAGGACCCACAACTAAAATATACAACTATGTACCGAGGGATTTGGGGAGAAAAGTAGAAAAAAAAAGATTGGCAACAGTTGTTAGCTCAGGTGCCAAACCAAAAAAAAACAAAAGAAAAACTGAAAAACTGTATCAGAAAAAAATGTGTACAGCTCTGTGGGTTTTAGTATATTCACACAAATGTACAACCATTACCACTGATTTTAGAACATTAACATCACCGCTGTGCTCATTAGCATCACTTCCAATTCTTCCCTCCCCCTAGCTCTTGGGAGCCACTCATGTACTTTCTGTCCCTAAGAATTTCCATGTTTGGGGAAATTCACTGTTACATAATCTCCATTATGTAAATAGACTCATACAGTATGTGATATTTTGTGACTGGCTTCTTTCAATTACTATGTTTTTAAGGTTTATCATATTGTAGTATTCATTCATATATCAGTGACTTCTTCCTTTTATTGTTGAATAATATTCCATCGTATGGATAAACCACAATTTGTTTATTATTATCAGTTGATAGGCAGTTAGGTTGTTTTAACCTTTTGGCTATTATGAATAATGCTGCTATGAACATATTTATGTACGTATTTTTGTATGGGCATATGTTTTCATGTCTCTTGGGTGTATTCCTAGGAATGGAATTTCTGGGACACGTGGTAACTCTATGTTAAACATTTTGAGGAACTGCCAAACTGTTTCCAAAGGGGCTACAATGTTTTATCACGGCAGCCATGTATAAGGGTTCCAATTTCTCACATCTTTGTCAACACTTGTTACTGTCTGTAGTTTACACTATAGCAATCCTAATTAGAGAAAATAAAATCTATGCTCATTATCATGACTGTGGGGAAGCTTTCATGGGTGTACACATGTGTCAAAACTTATCAAGATGTACACCTTAAATACGTGCAGTTTATTGCATGCTAGTTATACTTCAATTAAGCTTTTAAAAAATGAAGGAGAATTAAGGCTTTCAGATCAACAAAAACTGAGAGAGTTCCTTTCTGGCAGATCTACCCTACAAGAAATACTTAAGGGAGTCTGCTTCAGGCTGAAATGAAAGGACACTAATCAGCCATGCAGACACAATAATATAAAGAACACTAGGGAAGGTAATTTCAAACTTAAGTATAACAGATAGTATAAATGTTTCCTGTTTGTAAGTCATTTATTCTCCTACATAACTGTAAACACATAAACTTATAACAGAGCCTCAAAATGCATCAAGTAAAATGTAGAACTGAAGGAAGATAAACAGAATTCAACAATAACAGTTGCAAACTGCAATGCCTCACTTTCAGTAGGGATATAACAACTAGACAGAACAAGAAGGATGTCTTGAACAACATTATAAACCAAATAGACCTAATGGATATCTACAGACTAATCCATCTAACAACTGCAGAATACACATTATTTTCAAGTTCAAGTGGAACATTCTCCGGGATAGACCATTAGAAGTCTCAAAACATTTGATAGGATTGAATTTGCATAAAAGTATGTTCTTAAACCACAATGGAATGAAATTAGAAATCAAAAGCAAAAAGAAATTTGGGAATTTAAAAAATATTTGGAAGTTAAACAACACACTCCTAAATAGCCAATGAGTCAAAGAAATCACAAGGGGGTTAAGGAAATATATTGATATAAATAGAAATGAAACCATAATATACCAAATTTATGGGATATGGATGTAGGAATGTTAAGAGGGATCACTATAGCTGTACAAGCCTGTATTAAAGATGATTGATCGCAAATCAATAACCTAACTTTTTACCTTAAGAAACTAGAAAAAAGATCAAATTAATCTAAGGAAAGAAGTAAGAAAATAATAATGAATAGAACAAATATAAATACAATATAGACAGAAAAAATATAGAAACTGAGCAAACCAAAACTGGGTTCTTCAAAAAGACCAACAAAATTCACAACGTTTAACTAGAGTCAGTAAGATAGAATACTAAAATTACTAAAATCAGGAATGAAAGAGAGCATTAGCAATTGAAAAGATTGGAAAAGAATACCATGAGCAATTATATGCCAAGAAATTACACAACTTAGATGAAATGGACAAATTCCTAGGAAAACACAAACTACCAAACTGACTCAAGAAGAAATAGAAAATCACAATAGACATATAACAAATAAAGTGATTGAAAAGGTGATCAAAAAGATTTTTCCACAAAAATAAGCCCAGGGTTACATTGCTTTACTGAGGAATGTCACCAAATTTTTAAGAAAGAGTTAACACCAATTCTTCAATAACTCTTCCAAAAAGCATAGAAGGGAAGAGTCCCTACTTATTCCATGAGGTCAGTATTACCCTCATACCAAAATCAAAGATATTACTAGAAAGCTACAGATCTCTGCCTTTTATAAATTTAGATACAATAATCTTCAACAAAATATTAAGGTACTGAATTCAGCAACATATAAAAAGGATTATACACCATGACCAAGCGGGATTTCTTGGAGGAATGCAAGGCTTTTTCCACATAAAAAGATCAATCAATCTGATACAACATAGTAACAGAATAAAGAATAAAATACAAATGATTACCTCAATGCAACTAAAAAAAAAATAAACAAAATCCAATATCCTTTCATGATAAGACACTCAACAAGTTTGAAACTGAGGGGAACATCCTGAACTTAAAAGAGTATCTATGAAAAACCTACAAGTAACATCATAGTTAAATATTGAGCTTCCTCTCTTGTATAAAAATAAGACAATGATGTTCATTCTCATCATTTCTTTTCAACACTGTACTGGAGTTTCTAGTCAGAACAATTAGACAAAGAAAAGAGGTAAAAGGCATCTGTCTTGAAAAGGAAGAAGTAAAACTATATCACAGATGACACGATCTTGTATACAGAGAAACCTAAGGAATGCACACACATACACAAAATAAGAACTAATAAACAAGTTCAGAGAAGTTATACAAACTCAATATACAAAAATCAATTGTATATCTACACACTATCAATGAACACTTGGAATAAAATTGAGTAAAAATTCCATTTATAGATTTAATGCAATCTCTATTAATCTGTTTTCCCAAATTGGCAGACTAAACTTAAAGGTCATATGGAAATTCAAAGGGCTCAGAGTATCCAAAACACCTTTAAAAAAAATAGAATAAACATGGGAAAACTCACACTTCCTAACTGCAAAACTTACTACAAAGCTACAGTAATCAAGACAGTGGTGTACTGGCATAAGGATTGACATAGAGATCAATGGCATATAATTGAGAATCCAGAAATAAACCCAAATATTTATGGACAATTTAAGCCTAAAGGAAGCAGAAGAAAATAAATAATGAAAATTAGATAAGAAATCAATGAAATTGAAAACAGGAAGTCAATAGAGAAAATCAACAAAGCCAAAAGCTGGTTCTTTGAAAAGATAAAATAATTCAATAAACCTCTTTCCAGGCTAACCTAAAAGAGAGACACAGGGAGAGAGAGGAAGAGAAAGAAAGAGAGAGAGAGAAGACACAAATTACTAATGTCAGAAATGAAAGGAGGTTATTAGTCATGATCCCATGGATGTTTTAAAGGATAGTAAAGGAATATAATGGACATCTCTAGGCCCTCAAATATAATAACTTTAATGAAATAGACAAATATCTTGAAAGTGCGAACAACCAAAAATCACAGAAGGTGATCATCTGAATAGGTCCATAGCTGTTAAGATATTGGATGAATAATAAATGATCTTCCTAAAAGAAAGCATAAGGCCCAGATGGTTTCACTGGTGATTTTTTTTTTCTTATTTTATTGTGGTAAGAAGACTTAACATGAGACCTACTCTTTAAACAGATTTTTTAAGTGTACAATACAGCGTTGTTATCCATAGACACAATGTTGTACAGCAGATCTCTGGAACTGTTCATTTTTCACAACTGAAACCGTGTATCTGTTGATTAGCAACTCCCCATTTCCCCTTCCCCCAGTCCTGGTCTAGCACCATTCTATTCTTTGCTTCTACTAGTTGACTGCTTTAGATACTTCATGTAAGTAGAATTATGCAATATTTATCATTTTGTGACTGGCTTATTTCACTTAGGATAATGTCTTCAAGTTTATCCATGTTGTCCCATATTGCATGGTTTCCTTCTCTTCAAAGGTTGACTAATATTCCATTTTATGTATTTATCACGTTTCTTTCAATCTTCTATTATGGATATTTAGGTTATTTTTACATCTTGGTTATTGTGAGTAGTGATGTAATGAACATGGGAGTGCTGATATCCCTTTGAGATCCTGATTTCAATTCTTTTGGAAAAATATCCAGCAGTGGGATTGCTAGGTCATATGGTATGTTATTTTAAATTTTTTGAGAAACCTCCATACTGTTTGCCATTGGGGCCACAAAATGTTGCATTCTCAGTAACAGTATACTAGGGTTCCAATTTCTCCACATTCTCACTAACGCATATTACCTTTTGTTTTTTGGATAGTAGGTATCCTAACAGGTATGTGGTGATCTATCCTTACAGCTTTAATTTGCATTTCCCTGTGATTAGTGACATTGAGCATCTTTTCATATACCTGCTGGCCATTTGTACAGTTAACATCTTAATTTAAGCCGATTTAATTCATATGTATACAACTTAATTTCAATAGTATACAAAAACTTTGCTCTGATATAGATCAATTTTCTCCTCCTTCCTTTATGCTATTAATTTTAAGCAAAATACATTTTCATACATCAAAATCCCATTAAGGCAATTTTTAAATTAATCTTTTATTCAATTGCCTTTTAAATTATACAAGGAGAAGAAAAGATTTAAAAAGAAATACATTTATACTGTGCTTTCTTTTTTACCTTTGTTGTTAACTTTACCAGTGCTCTTCTTTTCTTCAGGGGGCTTTGAGATACATGTACTGTCCTTTCATTTCAGCCTGAAGGACTCCAATTAGTATTTCTCAAATGGCGGGTCTGCTAGCAAAGAATTCTCTCAGTTTTTGCCTATCTGCGAATGTCTTAATTTCTCCTTCATTTTTGAAGTACTTTTTTGCTCACTGTAGAATTCTGGGTTGACATTCTTTTCTTTGAGCCCTTTGAATATGTCATCCCACTGCCTTTTGTACACCATGATTTCTGATGAGACATCAGATGTTAATCTTATTGGGGAATCACATGTACATGATGAGTCACTTCTCTCTTGCTTCTTTCAAGTTTCTCTCTTTGTCTTATGCTTTTGAAAGTTTGACCATGATGCGTCTAGGTGTTGATCTCTTTGAGTTTATCCTGCTTGGATTTTGTTGAGCTCTTTGTACATGCAGTTGATGTTTTTCTTCAATGTTAGAAAGTTTCAGCCATTATTCCCTTGAATATTTTTTCTGCTTCTGTCTCTCTCTTTGCTTTTTCTGGTACTCCTATTACTCATATGTTGGTACACTTGGGAATCTGAAGCTCTGTTCATTTTTCTTCATTCTTTTTTTCTTTCTGTCCCTCAGGCTGGATAATATCTATTGATCTATATTCTTATATTCAAATTTGTTGACTTTTTCTACTACCAGCTCAAACATAATGTTAAACCCAGAGACTGAATTTTTCATAGCAGTTATTGTACTTTTCAACTCAGAACTTCTATTTGGTCTTTTTTGTAATTTCTCTCTTTTTAATGATTTTATCTATTTGGAGAGATTAATTTCCTACTTTTAAAATTCTTTAGACATGGTTTTCTTGATTTCTTTGAACATGTTTATAAAAGCTAATTTAAATTGTTTGCCCAGTAAATCCAATTTCTGGACTTTCTCAGTGACAATTCCTATTAACTGATTTTTTTTTCCCTGAGTATGAGACATGCTTTTCCATTTCCTTGTGAATTTCACAAAATTTTTGTTAAAAACTGGGCTTTTAAAAGAACATAATGTAAGAAATCTGGAAATCAGATTCTCCCCTTCTTTCCCAGAATTTTTTGTTTCTGTTGTTGCTGTTTGTTTGCTTAGCGACTTTCCTGGTATAATTCTGTAAAGTCTGTGTTCTTTGTCTTATCTGGCTAACTAGTAACTCTGCTGACTTAGCTTAGTAGTCATCTAATGATTGGACATATGATTGTTTGGATCAATAAATTTACCAGCCTTTACAGCAGTAGTCTGTGTATGTGTGGGGCATATTTTCTACACTTTGACAGTTTACAACCTGCCTTAACCTTCATTTCTTCCTTGCAAAGAGCCTCAAGGTAAACAGAAGATGAGAGATTAAGGTCTTCTATGGTCTTTTTTGGCCATGTGCACAGCCCTATATTTTTATGTGGCCTTCTGGATATCCAGGTGTATGTCAGGGCTTTTCAAAGCACACTATGGACATTTCATTCTCCAGAGCTTTCTTTTAAATTTTTTGTTATTATCTTGTTATCCCAACTGGTTCACCATCTCAGGCATCTCAGAATTGTTAAACAATTGTCTCTGATTTTTTTTTTCCAACAGTCACCCTAACTAAAATATTTTTCTTACTGAGTGAGCTCTGAGTCAAGTCAAATAAAAACAAACACTGAGAATAGGGCTTTTCTAGGGAGTTGCCATATATGTCGAATAATGATAATTTTTCTGGGTTGGCACTTTTTGGAGAGTTCAAAATCCATGCTCCCTCCAGGCTAAAGGAAGTCCCAGCTGTTAGTCTACTAGTGTTCACAGATACACTGGTTGCAATGCTACTGATCTTCAGTGCTACTACGGAGGTAGGGAGAGAGTCATAGGAGTAGGACCAGTTAAAATACCATTAAGCTTTGTTATTTTTGAGGTTCAGCTATTTTCCTTGAATAAATACTCCTGGAGTTATTGTAAGACTCTGGTTAATTTCCAGAGTTTGAAAAAGTTGGTGTAGACAATGCTTGCTAGTGTTCTTGTTGTTTTTATGGAGAAGCAGATTTTTGAAGGTACTTACTCCATCATTCTGAAAGTGCTCTGAAAATATTTTTTATACTTTAACAAAATCCTCCAACTATTGCTTCCTTCAGCTCAGTTTTAAAAACAAGTGGTTTGTTTTCTGTATGATTCCTGAAATATATGTTGTTTCACTTTTAAGGCAATTTATTCCATACCGTTATGTGCCATAATGACATCTGTTGCAGTAAAGTTATGCAGGGGAAGACATAAATCATTGATATTTCCTGGATTCCATGCTGAAACTCAGAGATATCAACAATGCTTCATTGATTTGAATATTTCAGTTCTCCAACAATAAGGAAGGTTGCTAATGTTAAACAACTGTCTATATCTTCTCCTAGAATGACAAATTAGTTTTTTAAATGCCCCAAAGTGAAAAACACTGCCTTTTAAAGATGGCATTGTAAAAATAAAATGAGGGCTGTATTTCTATGCCAAAGTTAATAGCATCAAAGGAAAATGCATGTGTGTGTTTGTAGAAGGAAGAAATAGAAGAGCACACTTTGAGCAATGAGGACATCCTGTACCCAATCAGGATTCAGGCTTGGTGCCAGAAAAACCAATTTCATCATTTGTAGCAGCTGTACCACACATATCACCTGGATTGTTTTGCAGCCATCTTAGAAAATCTCTCAACATTTAACCAGAGAACAATATCCATTTTATCAGTTCCGTCTCCTAATTGCTTTAACCCTTAATAAATGGTACAGAAAAAATGTCCTAAGGTTATGAATTTGTAAGCACTAGATGCTGTAGCAATTCTGTATAATCTAATGTCCAATGTAATTGGCAATGACTGCTTTAAGAAATTGGAAACAGATTAGGGCAAAATTTGGAGGGTTTTATATACACGTCTTTCTGCGTAATTATCAAATATTCCACTCATGAACCTCAAGGGACTTCTAGGAATGAAGAAACTGAAGCAGTGACTCGTATCTTCAGAAATTTAGTTGCTTTGGAATAAGTATAATATAATGGTTAGAGCAGAAGATGAAGATAGAACCTGAAAGAAGAAACTTTTCTCCCTATATGGCTCTTGGCAAATCAGCATTATCTTTTTCCTTATGCTGATAGCTATAAGAATAAGAGCAGTTTGAGTGTAGAGTAATTTTGGTTTAATGTAACTGACTTTAATGCAGTAAAAATTGAACTAAAATTTTGCTGAAAAGGCAGGAGAAAAGTGAAGATTGTTCAACAAATATTTAGCAAATACCGTTTGTGTACAAGATGAAGGAATGTGTCATGATTCCAATTTTGGGGAAATTTAGAAAGTAACAGAACATATGAAGGCAGAACACTCCAAGGCAGTCCTTGACTTGATATAATAAAGCCCTTCATTGATATAATGGTCATATGCCATATAATTGTCATATAATGGTCACATGATATAATGATCCATTGGTCATTACCTTCTCCTTCCTCCCTGAATGCAGTCTCTGAGATTTGCTACCTCTCCATTTGTTCATTATCTAGGGATGATTATAAACTACCTTAAAATAAACAAGCAGATTAGTATGAGTACCAACTATTTAAGAACATTGACTAAAGTACAGAATAAAAAATAAATTATTGAATTTATTGATTTGGGAATTCAGTGATAAATTTGATAAGGCAACTTCAGTAAAATTGTGAAAGTAGATGTTTGATTCCCATCTGTGAAGGATGTGAATTTAAAAATCACTATAGAAAGCATAGAAACATGATTATTTCAGAATGTTTAATTAAATGAAAAAGTAAATAATATGACACCTTGAATAAGTAAAGGCATCGATGAAAGACAACCTAGGCACTCCAAACTGTAAGGAGGATAGCAATATGCCAGACACAAAAGAAATCTTCAAGAAATGATTGATATGTTTGTTTCTATTGGCTATTATGAGCTAAAAGTCAAAAAATATTTTAGGTTGCTTCATAGTAGAGAATTAGGTCAATAGATGGTGGTTATATAAAAGCGCACTTGAATTTCTTCTAGTATGCATTTAAACAACTCAAACGATTCAAAAACACAATGTGGCAATGTGGAAATAATGTTGACTCCAGAAGGGGATGAGATGGGCCCCTTCTTACTTGACACAACATCTTACTAACTGCACTATAGCTTTGCATGAGTAATGCAATCCTAGGTCTCAGATTTATCATTTGTGAAGTTGAGATTGTTTAGAAAATCAGTTATTAACACCCATGTGAAATCTCCCAGCAAATTTACTGGCACAAAGTGGGCAATTGATAACTGTAGTCAATTGATACTTTTACTCTTGCAAAGTAGAGAGATCTTCACTAAAAGTGCCCAAGTTGAGATGAGTTGCTATGAATGTTGGAGAAGAGGTTAACATGGATCATATAAATGTATGCTTCAAACTTTGATATCTTATGACCCTTTGATGAAATGTCCAGCATCCCAAGTGTTCTCACACTGGCGAAAGATAGAGTTGAGATTAGAACTGAGAACTGTTGATTCTGAATGCATGCTCCTTTCAACTCATATCTAGGCTGTATTAAAAGATATAATTCACAGCAAAAGTGGCTTCTGTCAACAAAAATATCATACTAGCTTAATTATTAGCAAAAGTAAAATCAACTCATTATAAAGAGTATTTTTGTTGAACTCAAACTGCCCCTTTCCTCTTGTTTGTGCTCAAGTTTCTGAAGTTCAACATGGAAAAAAATTCCCAGTTATATATTATTTATTTATTTATTAAAAAAAAAATTTTTTTAAAGATTGGCACCTGAGCGAGCTAACAACTGTTGCCGATCTTCTTTTTTTTTTTTTTCTGCTTTATCTCCCCAAACCCCCACTGTACACAGTTGTATATCTTAGTTGCAGGTCCCTCTAGTTGTGGGATGTGGGACGCCGTCTCAACGTGGCCTAATGAGCGGTGCCATGTCCGTGCCCAGGATCCGAACCCTGGGCCGCCGCAGCAGAGCATGAGAACTTAACCACTCAGCCACGGAGCTGGCCCCTATATATTATTTTTAAAATGCATATTTCCTTTCTGGAAAGGTGAGAGTCATTGGATGTTATGTAATTATTTCCAAAGCTTATTAATTTCTTTAATTATCTGAGCCATTCATTAGTTTGAAAAAAATAGATTCATTAAATTAAGAATTTTAGATAGGAAAACATTTTTAAAAGGAGCAGGATTGAAAGGTGCTTATTTGTTACCATTTTCCTCCTACTTTATACACACACACAAACACACGTCTGTCAAATTTGATGTTAAGGTTTCATGCAGTTTTCTAAAATATGCAAGTCAGAAAGCTGGATGGTGATGATAATCCTTAGGTATTTGATGATCTCTAGGTGCTTTTGTCATTGAGTGTAATAAGATATCTTTATCCCCAGGATGAGGCCTCCTGTTAAATGGCTTTGAAGCATTATCAACTGTTTGGGGATTTTTTGAATCTTATCCGAAAAGTAGATTTAGAGCTTTCACCTAGTAAACTCAAATGTGAAATCATACTTAATGTTCAGGGAAATATTTAAAAAATGCAAATACCTCACAGTAGTGGATCATTTTTAAAATTCACTGCTCTGCTGTGTTTGAATCCCTCTGCAGGAGCAGCTTTTAGCTTTTGGGCTTTGAGTCTTACCCTTCAACCCTAGAACCTACAGCCTACAACCACTTACTATTTGTGGTTTCTGGTTTCCAGTCACTAGTTAGGGATGGATGTGATTACATAAGGAAATAATACAGGTTGAGAAAAGTGGAGGGCTCAGGAAAAAGAATCCACAGCATTCAGACATTTTGTGAAGGAGGAGATGGAAATGAAGTGGCTAAAGAGGATAGGGGCAACAGGAAAAGATTTTTAATAAGGTGAAAGTGAGCAGGTCTAGCAAATGCTCATAGAAACTTATATTAGACCAGGATTGAAACATATATATGTATGGAAGTTTACGTGTATATTTAATTTATATACATTTATATATATAATTTTGGAATGCAGAGTGGTTTTTGTGATGTTAGGGATTGGAAGCTAATTTGGAATTAGGAGTGAATCCTGAAAGATGGTTAAGGAAGTAAAGGAACTCTGTTAAGTAATAATTATTCCAAGACACTTGGCTGGGAAATCTGGTACAAATAAGACTGGAAAGATGTGCTAAATAAAAAAATTCGGCTGAATAAATTTAAAGATCAAGTTGGGTTTATTAAATGATTTATGAATGGGGAAGCAAGCTGTCTAACAAATAGAAAGGAGCTCCATCAAGCTGCAAAAATGTGAAGGTTTCTAAGGACAGAGAGGAAGCAGAAAGAAGAAAATTATTAGCAAAGAATGCATTGTTTCAGGCAAGGTCACCCTCCTAAAGAAAATAGGAGTCTATCAGTTAATTATCTCCTAGTGCTGACCAGGAAATTCCAGGTTAGCTGGTCAAAGGCAACATCCCTGGGAAAGTTGAAACTGCAATTAGCTTGGGCATTAAGTTTTGAAGGGGCTTAGCATAAGTGGCTCCATTTTGGGCCTGTCTCCTTTTTAACTGATGACACAGAGTTTAAAGAAGAGTTTTGTTTTGTTTTGGAAGTGGCTATGGGATAGACAAGACCACATTTAAATAGGGATGGAAAGTATTCCATATAGAGACAAAAGTTTAAGATTGCCTATAATCTTATAAAGAAAAAATCTTACACAGAAACTCTATAATCAATGGGGCAAAATTCCTGAAAAATGAGAAGAGAAGAAATATTGATCACACATGAAAGAGGTAGTTAATGAGAAGTGGAGGGGAACCTCTTCCCTCTTAAAAGTATAGGAGAAGAAGAATACCGGTGTAGAGGCAGGAAAAATTGGAGACTGTTTGCAGGGGGTTTGAGGAAGAAGAAAATTTGATGGCTTCTTCTGTGAGTTATGAATCATGAACGATGTATTGAGACTGAGGCAGTAGAGGAGACTGAAGGTTTGAGAAGAGTAGCAGAGATATTATAGAGTTGATGAAGACTATGAAAAATCCAGATGTATAGAAAATTCTAGCAAGGTGGTCTGGCAGCTTTGAGAATTCACTTGTGCTTGGTGATCACGAATTTACAGTGAAAACAACCTGTCCCTTTGTAATTTCTCCACCCACACAATTTGAGATCGTGAGTTGAAGCTCTTGGGGTGGGACATAAGTGTCAGAGAGTTAACGGTGTTTCCAAGAGAGTCACAATGATGATGACCATGGAATGTATGATGAATAAGGAATGAAATAAAGCCTGGAACAGGATACATGATTCAGTGTAACTGGGGGCCAAAATAAATTGAAGGCCTTAATGAGTTTCAATAATTGTAGAGAATTGGATGCTATGGTCAGTGAGAGGGATATGAGACGATTTCAGGAGTGGAATCAGAATGTGACAATTTTTGAATAAAGCAGAGTGGCTGAGAATGTCATTAAAGATGAATAGGCAAAATTGCTTTTTTTGTGAAGGCTTTAGAAAATTCAAGTCCCCTTGGTTAATGGAAGAGGATGATGAAAAAGATATTAAGCCAGATACTGTAGAAAAGAAAATGAATAACCAGAAGGTCAATATGGAGCTGTATTGAAAAGAAGGGAAGTTCATGTAACTGAATAACACATGCCTTGAAGGAGGAGCAGAGATTCTTTGTAGGCATATTTTAATTTTAATATAGAAAATAGTCTTCTGGAAAGCATATTTGGAAGTGTGCAAGGCACTGACCTCACCACCTGATCATGAGATATATGAGATAAATGGGTACATTTGAAACTTGAAGCACAGATTTATACAGTGCCAGTTCTAGAAGGAAGATGGTCAATTTAACATGGTAATGGGAATTGCCGTGGGGTAGATAAATGCAGAGCCACTCACATAAAATGTCTTCCCCATTATGCCCTTCTTTAACTATTGTGACCACTGTATTTATCACTTATTGAATGCTTATATAAGTTCACCAGATATAGTGCAGGTAATAAATCATTTTATTCTCACAGGAGCATTTGTAGATGGTTATTTTTATTTCACATTCAGAGAGAAAGAAGTCAAAGTTCAGAGAATTTAGGTAGTTTCCTCAAAGTCATCTAGCAAGTAAACGTTACTGGTGAGGTTCAAACTTAATTGTATTGAACGGAACTCATCTCAAGTCAACTTAACTACTCTGAGCCTGTTTCCTCATCTGTAGAACTGGGAGAATATTAACACTTACCTCAGAGGGTGAGCTAAATATATGAATTATTTGGAACTCTGAGAAGCGTACATTAAATGGCGAATACATGTTATCAAAAATATAAACTGACTCTATACATTTATTAATCTGTACTTGGTTGTGTAGACAGGCTAAGACTCTCATTTCAGAAGTATAAAGTATAACACACGTTTAGAGGAGATTCTTTCTTCTTTTTAATTAAAATTATATATATTTAAGGTATACAATGTAATGTTTTGATATACATATATGCTGTGAAATGATTACTACAATCAAACCAGTTAACGTATTCATCACCTCACATAGTTATCTTTGTGTGTGTGTTTGTGTACTGTAAGAACATTTCAGATCTACTCCCTGTTATTTGCAACAACAGGGATGTACCTGGAGGACATTATGCTGAGTGAAATAAGCCAGACACAGAAATACTGCATGATCTCACTTATAAGTGAAGTTTAAAGAAAGTCAAACTCGTGAAAGCATGGAGTAGAATGGTGGTTACTGGGAGCTGAGTGGTGGAGAAAATGGGAGGATGTTGGTCAAAGGGTACAAAGTTTCAGTTACTCAGGATGAATAAGTTCTGGAGATCTAATGTACAGCAATGTGACTATAGTTAATATCATGGTAATCTATACTTGAGAGTCCTTATTTCTGATAACTAGGAAGGTAGTCTTAAAACAATAGCTAAGTCAAGAGAAAGGGAACATAACACTTTCCACTCAAATTATTTAAACAGTTTATTGGAAAAAAATATACATAAAATTGATGAATAAATGAGAGGGAATTTGATGACCCTTTTATGATGGAAGATTCTTACCCAGTTAAAAAAATCTGAAATTTGAGACTTCCTCATGAATAAAAATAACTCAGCCATCTGTGCAAACTAAGAAAAAAAATTGACTGTCATTAATGGCATCCTTGCATCTGCTACATTTGTGAGTGTGAAGGCTGTAGGACAAGAGCAAAAATGGGTGGACCTGGCTGACAATGATTAAGTAAAATGCTGGCATAATAGAGTATGATGGAGTATGGCCACGGTGAAGCACTATGCCTGAATAGGCTTTCATATTCCTGACGAAGACAATGTACACTTTGACATGGATGAGAGCTGACTGGTTGGAGGAGGAGGGGAACACACCTCACATGCCTGTTACAGTGACGGTGTGTCAAATAAATGATTAGTACTGGCCAGCACAGGAGGACACAATGACTAGGTTTCACATGATAAAAATAAATGATGCTAGATGGAGCAATTATTTTCTGCTAATATGGATCCCAATGCTTGAAATTTAATTAAGGTTTTTCTGGAGACAATGCAATTGTGTTTGAACCATGGAGTCTTTCTCCATGTTTCTGACGCAGCTTTTATGAGCCCACAGGTAGCAGTGAGTGAGGTCATGTTAAGAGAGGTGTGTATGTGCCATTTAGTCTCATGTGACACTTGTTATTTTATTACTGTTTCATCCACTTTCTTGTAGGCCTGTGATACACCAGCTTTTTCTTCATGTGTCAAATATGTGTCTTTGTTATACTTGACTGGCTGGATGTCATAAAGTCAGAGCTCTCAGTGTTCTAGGAAATGGAAAAGTATAACAAAATTCCTGCAATCCTTACATAATTGTCTGAAACATACTCAGTGGCTGGGCACTGGAACCTGAACAGGGAAGGTGGTACCCCAAACTGGTGCAACCTCTTCTCCCCTGCCTACACCCATCCTCTTCTGCTCACCACTGAAGACAAAGTGAACTAGAAGGGATGGAGGAGGTAGGATGGTCCTCAAATGCAGAGCTGGCTGTTTAGACAACACTCTCCGTGCCTCCAATGAATATGCTTTTTGACTTTCTATCATGCCTTTTCCCTATTTCGTACTATGAGAGAAAAAATACCCATTCCTTGAGAGTTTTTTGCTGTCTTTTTTTTTCCCTGTCAGGTTTTGGGAAAACTAAAATGAGAAAAAGCTGCCTGCTTCCTTTTCTATGATGGACTCAACACAAAAGAGAGAAGCAAGATGGGAAAAAATCCTACCTGTGGTATCTGAACAAGTTTGTTTATACACTCATTTAGGGGTCTAGGCACATAGTAACACATATCAAAGCATTGACAAAGAAAATACCAACTGGCCTCGGCACAAATATACTAATGGAAACAATGTTTAGACCAAAGCTTAGGGTTCAGAGCCTGACAACTGTATATATATAGGACACGGGTAAGAATATTAGAAATTAGAACTGTCTTGGGAAATATCAGTCATTTTGTTCATTCTCCATACAAAGATCTAAAGTTACAAAAATAATGAAATTTATCTTTTCTTTCTTTTGTTGAGGGGAGGGGCTTTGGAAGCAGCCAAGTAGCATCTTTCTGAAGTTGACTTTTTTGATCACCTTCTTTTCAAAGATTTTATGCTAGAAGCTATGGCATTTGCTATAACGTTAGGCCCCATTTTCTAGATGATGTGATGACAGATGTATTAGGAAATTATTGGAAATGCAAGAATAGAGGACACATTTTACCCCTTTGTATAAAAATACTAACCTCTCTTTTATGCATTAGTTGTGATGATGTCTCCAAAAGCCACAGATAGGTCACATATTAAACAGTCAGGCAACAGAGCAAAAAAATAAACACAAAAACAGACAAATAAACAAAAATCCCTCTAAAGAGAGCCAGTCTCTTTGCCTCAGTTATAAGACTTACTCCAATGAATAATACTTTTTAAGAGATATTTATTATTAGTGACGTCATAAGAGGAGTCTTATGTAAAAATCACAGAAGTTATCATGAAGGGAGGTGACAGAATTTATGGATTGGTTACAGGAACAATATGAAATATCACAGTTTGTTATGAAGTAATTGAGATGCTCAGGAAAACGTAAAATCATTGTGATTGAGAAAGAGTTATTTGGATATGTTTAAAGGTATCTATTGAAAATGAACATCAATCATAACAATAGGACAGCTGCTCAATGGAATCTAAAATTGCAATTTTAGGTAAAGGTAATTTAAATTTTAAAAAAAAGGAGGCAGAGGGGCTGGCCCCGTGGCCGAGTGGTTAGGTTCGCGCGCTCCGCTGCAAGAGGCCCAGTCTTTCGTTGGTTCGAATCCTGGGCGCGGACATGACGCTGCTCATCAAACCACGCTGAGGCGGCATCCCACATGCCACAACTAGAAGGACCCACAACGAAGAATATACAACTATGTACTGGGGGGCTTTGGGGAGAAAAAGGAAAAAATAAAATCTTAAAAAAAAAAAAAAAGGAGGCAGAAAGGGTGGTGGAGTGTGTGCGTGTGTCTGTCAGAAATTAGGGTCACCCATCAATATACGAGGAGAGATACAGAGAGATCAAAATAGGAACTGCATTATTTGTTGTTATTATTTCCCCCTGTCACTGTGCTTTTGTAAAAGCTGACCCCTAGATCCTATTGGATCTATCCTGCTATTAATAAGTAAGTTATTTAAGGCGAGAAATCATTCAAAATAGTGATTTTATTTTCTTGGGCTACAGTTTAAGATGTCAAACATGGAACCCTTCTTCACTGTTACCTAAATTCCTATTTTCATTGTATTGGTGATTTTAAGTACCTACTCATTTACTGTTTTCTGCAAAAAGTGCTAGTCATAACAATTACCAGCTTTAAAAAAAAAAAAACTTACTCTATGCCAAATACGTTTTTAAAAACTTTACATGGATTTATTAATTTTATTCTCTAAACATCCCTATGGTTTAGATGCTGTTGTTACACCCATTTCACAGTCGTAGAATGTGACGCTTAAAAATGCTGAGCTATTGTTTGAGGCTTCATAGCAACTCAGGTGTGTGATTCTAGAGCTTATATTTTTAATCATCATTATAATTTTTTTCCTGAAAATAATGGACCTTAAAAGTTTTCTGTTGTTTGTTTCCTTGTATTGAATAGACCTTTCATTTCATTACAGTTAGATCATGGTTGGGAACCAAGTCAACCTCTTGATTCTGTAGGAAGGATTCACAATTGAGCTGGCACTTTGCTTTTGCTTTTTCCAACAGCAGCTGCTGAAGGCTCCAATAGACTCTCTTTCCTCTGAAAGGCTTTTGTTTTTACCATGAAAGAAAGGAAACAGGGAGCTTTCTCCTCTCACTGTCATCAAGCACTGCACATGGGAAGGAATACCTATTCCTTTCTGCTGAAATATTGTAAGGTTTCCTCCATAGGACTAATTAGCCTATTATTTTTAGTTCTGCCTTTTGCCTTGACTTTTTCAAGGCCTCTCAGCCTCAAGGCAGGTGTTGCTCAGTAACTCCCACTGCTTTAGCTTTTGTCTGGGAGCAAATGTTCTGGAACATTTTGGTGTGTCCTTGCACTGCTTCTCTTCCCCAGCTATGGCACACTAACCATCACCACAAGCAGTCATTCTTTCCAGGACTACATTTTTCTTCTCACTTATGCTGACAGTGTGTCAGTTTCTTAAATTTAGTCACTGATCATTAGGGATCCTCTGTCACATTTTCATTCAACACAAAACTCCTAGGGAGGCTGATTTGGACATCGGAGGCTTCCTGTGGATTAGGATTTATAGAAACATTTTATGTTTCTTAGGAGAGAGAAGTTTGGCACAAGTAAATCTGCTAAAACTTCACTGTATGATTTTGCCACCATCCTTATTATTGGCCCTCACAACTCAGTATAATTCAGAGGCTTGATAATCGTTCCCCTTACCTAGGGGAAGAGTGAATCTAGTATTTTACCATATTCTATTTAAATTTAAATACAGTAAGTCAATCATACAGAATTAAAATACATTTGTGCTCCTAACCGGAGTTGGCATTTACATTCAGGACTTTGAAGCTTCCATAAAGCACTGCTAATTTTTTTTTTTTTGCATTTGATTGGCTTCTAACATCTCAGTTCTAATTAATGCAGAAAATTTTAAATGCTTAAGCCATAGACGTTACAAAATCAGGAAAACTATTTATACATCTTTCTATAGACATATACATGTGTAAGTACAGAGTCATACATATATGTCCTTCCTTTGTACATGTGTAAGTACAGAGTCATACATATATGTCCTTCCTTTGTGTATATACATCTATATAATAGGTGCATATGCACACACATGTGTATATATATATACAAACATGTATTACACACATTTGGTACTATATAAAATTGTATGTTCCTCTTCTTTGTCTTTTTCTCTCCTCTCATTAAGAAATGAAATCTCAATAATGCAGGATCTTTAGGCAAATGATCAACTCAGTTTTCACTTTTGTTATTCAGTTTTTGGGCTTTTAACAGATGCTGTTAGCCAATGCAAAATATACATGAATTGGAATAACTTTATAATTAAATAAATTGCAATGCATGTAATATATACAATAAGCCATGTTTCCCAGTCTGTGGTGCCCTTTCAATTCTCTGCATGATATTCCTGTCTAAAAGGCACTAATAGAGACATTTTGATCTTGAAAAGAAAAGTGAGGAAAATCAACATCTAAAACTCAGAAAAGTCCTGGGTAGTAAAAGGTCTTTGTTCTGCAGAGTGTTCTCCCACAGAGGAACAGAATTTTCTTTTAGCTTTTACATTTGACTCACAGGCTCTGAAATACATAATCAAAGCTCTTTGCTACCTTATGTTGAATCTCTTGTACATGAAGTCTTTTTATTTAGCAAGAAATGGGATTCTTGTCCCCAAATAATTTGATGAAAGCTTGAACATTTGCCAGTTAAAAATATCTTTTTTATTATGATGTTACAAGAAACTCCTGGTAGGCCACTGGGATAATTAGAGAAGACTGGAGGATATTTAATGAGTTTTCCAGGGTGCATTTGAGAATGCATCATCTATTATCACGTGTTCCTGATAATTTTATCTTTCTCTCTCTAGCTGTCAAGCTACCCTGGTGTTGGAATGCTTAAATTAGAGATCCAAGACAATATTAGAACCTAGAAAAGTCTAATTTTTTCAGAGATTTTTGTAAGGAGGTGTGTGTCTTTATCCTTTAACAGCTGTGGGCCTTATATGCATCCTCATGGGCAAATTAGTATAAACCAATCAATAGTTCATCACAAAGGAAAGATGCGTTTTGCCTTCTCAGGGATTGAAAAGTGCCATTGTCTTTGGTTAAATGAAAAGAAGAAACATAAGTAATGCCCTAGGAAATTGTTCTGTAATCATTACACACCTTGATGGTCTGCCCTAGCTTCTGTGAGGATGGGTGCAGGAATTCAAGCTAGATCTCTCAGACTAGATTCTTTTCATGTAGATCCTTGCACAACTCAAGCAAAACTAAAAAAGTGACGCTATCCAGCAAAAGCTTTGACGCGAAATCTGCTGAATGAACTCTTCGGGGAGATGCTGAGCTACAAGCAAGAACAATAGGGAAGTTAAGGGAAGAGATTTGTGGTGGTCTCCACCCTATCACTGAAGGGAGAAGGGAAAGAGAAGGGCTTTTTAAATTCTTAGAGTAAGAAGATAGGGAAGACAAAAACAAAAGCACTATAGTCTAACAAGCGGTCTGTCATGGAGCCTGAATTCTAGAGGAGCTTAAACATTTGGGTGGGATTTCAGTCTAGGGGTGATCAGAACAGAATGAGAAAGGCTGCTTGGAAGTGACACGACAAATGGATACACACTACTGTGATTAATTATCTAAGCTCATGTAAGGACCACCTGCTCCAGAAATAGCAGCTCAAGTAAAGTGGCAGCATCAATATCAACAAGTTGTAACAGCTTCAACAAACATGGGAAGAAAGCATTGCTCTCAGGCAGGTGACATCTCCAGAAGCTGGATGCCTCAGAACAAGGGTCAGCAACCTAGGCCCACAGGACAAATCTGGCAAGCTATTTGTGTAAATAAAGTTTCATTGAGACACAGCTCCACTCATTCTTTTTGTACTGTCTATGGCAATATGCAGAGTATTACTTGCTTTTGCAGTTGGCTACAAGGCTTTAGTACTACAAGGACAGAGTGGAGTAGTAGCAGCAGAGATCTTATGGCCCACAAAGCCCAAAATACATAGTATCTGGCTCTTTACAGAAAAATTTGCAGAAGCCTGCATTGGCAGCATGTTAGACCACTACCCTCCGATGCATCAGGCAAGTCAGAAGCAACCCCCACACTGTTCTCCTAGAGGCTGCACCATTTTACATTCCCAATAACAGTGTACACGAGTTCCATTTTTCCACACCCTCACCAATATGTTCTATCTTTTGTTTTTTTGGTAATAGGCATCCTAACAAGTGTGAGTGATATCTCATTGTGTTTTTGATTTGCACTTCCTTATGATTAGTAATCTCGATTTTTTCATATACCATTAGTCATCTGTATGACTCTAGAGAAACGTCCATTCAAGCCCTTTACTCATTTTTTAAGCCTGTTATTTTTTTTTTGCTGTTGACTTACAGGAGTTCCAGGTTGCCTTTTCACTCTTGTTTCCTTCACTGTGCTGCAGCTTCTATTTTTGCTTTTGTTGTCATATCTAAAAAATTATTGCCAAGACCAATGTTAAAGAAATGTTCCCTTTGTTTTCTTCTAGAAGTTTTATACTTTCAGGTCTTATGTTTAAGTCTTTAATTCATTCTGAGTTTATTTTTGTGTATGGTGTAAGATAAGGGTCCAATTTCGTTCTTTTGCACGTGGATAGCCAGTTTTCCCCATATCATTTGTTGAAGAGACTACCTTTTCCTTGTTGTGCAGTCTTTGCATCCTTTTTGAAGATCAGTTGACTGTATACAGACGGGTTTATTTCTGGCCTTTCTATTCTGTTTCATTGGTTGATATATCTGTTTTTATGACTGAACTATACTGTTTTGATTGCTGTAGTTTTGTAGTATATTTTGAAATCAGGAAATGTGATGCCTTCAGCTTTGTTCTTCTTTCTCAACATTACTTTGGCAATTTAGGGTCTTCTCTGGTTCCATACAAATTTTAGTATTGTTTTTTCTATTTCTGCAAAAAATACCAATGAGATTTTGCTAGGGACTACATTAAATCTGTAAATTGTTTTGGGTACTATGGATATTTTAATGATATTGATGCATCTTCTTATGCTTCCTATGCTTTGATGTCTTGCCTCAATGACTTGCCAAGTGTCCCGTCCACTGAGGACCATAGCTGGATTTTGTCCTGTCTCTCTAGTCTCCCAGGGACTACAACATTGAACTCAAGCCCAGAAGTTAGTGTCCTACTTGTATGTGCTCGCTCAGAAGTTTTACGCTTCCTTGGCTCCCAGGCAATAGCAAACTTTAAACAAAGTAGAAGGAGAGAGATCTAGAGCTTTTGAATAGCCTTAGCTCTTAAATATGACAGTCAGGAGATAGTCTCTCTCATCTTTCTTTACCCACGTATAGATACATCTAGATATATGTAAGTAGTTTTTTATATCTCATCAGTGCTGTCAAGTTGATTCCAACTCCTAGAGACACTGTGTACAGCAGAGCAGAACCCTGCCCCATCTTTTTGTGCCATCTTCTCACCTTCCAGTGCAATGTCAGACAATGCTTCACTGCTATAAATAGAATTTTCATGGCCAATTTTCCAGAAGTGTGTGGACAGTTCCTTCTTCCTAGTCTGTCTTGGTCCGGAAGCTCCACTGAAAGCTGTCCACCATGGTGACCCTGCTGGTCTTTGAAATACTGGTGGTATAGCTTTCAGCATGACAGCAACACACAGCCACCACAGTATGACAATCTACAGATGGGTGGCGTGGTTTCCTGACTGGGAAATGAACCCGGACCTAAACAGCGAGAGTGCAGAAACATAACCACCAGACCACCAGAGCTAGCTGTGTATGTAGTTAAGGTATTGTAAAATGATAATCACTATTGTTTAAACAGGATGTTCCTTTCTTTTCCTACAATGTAGGGAAACAGAGAAAGTTAGTTTACATTTTGTTCTTTTCACACCTTTTAGCCGGCATTGTGCAGTATTACAAGCCGAAAAATTTACTGGGAGTGAGTAAGAGAAATATTTTTCAAGTGATAAAATTTCTTAGTGCCACAATAACCCTCTCCAAACCCCTTGCACTTAATCTCTCTAAGTGCCTGGAAATTTCACACCACTCCTGGATGTGAAATGGAGGAGTGGAGATCACACTAATAGGAAGAGAGGAATTGAGGACATCTGCAGAAACTCTTAGCACCCTTGTACATGCTAAGATGGGGAATGGGAAAGACTGATGGTCAAGAGACCCAGGTTTTACTTTACCACTAACTGAGGTAGATAAATGGGGGGAGTTTCTCTCACCACTGCGGGCATTAGTTTCCTCTTTTATGAAATGAGAGGCTTAATAACATTTCTAAGGTCTCTTCCAGTTCTCTACAGTTCTATTCAAGTGGGAGATGCTCATGGATGGTGTCTCATCCTTCAATTTCCTCTCCTTTGTCATCTTCTCACCCCTTTAGAAGGGCTAGTTTACTGGCTGGGATTCTTTTTGGGTCTGTGAATACCAGAATATCTTAAAAAAAGTAGCTTAACAAAGTAAGTTTCTTTCCTTCTGTAATGAGAAGATCAGAAGCAGGTGGATCAGAGTTCATGCAGCCGCTTAATACATTGATCAAGGATGCCTGCTCATTCCTTTCTCCTCTGCCTTTCTTCATATGTTGCCTTTGTCCTAATAGTGGGAGATGGTTACTGCACTTCCATACATCGCATCTGTATTTCAGGCAGGAGGAAGGAGGCAGGAGAAAAATGAGGGCAGATGTCTGCTCGGGAGGCAGGGACTTAAGCCTCCATCTTGTTGGCCAGATTTCGTTGCATGGACTTTTACCCCTGAAAGCTGTAGGAGCACAGGGAATTCACATATTTCATTTTCTGTTTCTCCAGTTAAAGAAGGCAAGGGGTGGGGTCGGCCCAGTGGTGCAGCAGGCAAGTTCGCACCTTCCGCTTCTCGGGAGCCTGGGGTTCGCCCGGTTCGGATCCCTGGTGTGGACATGGCACTGCATGGCACCCCATGCTGTGGTAGGCATCCCACATATAAAGTAGAGGAAGATGGGCACGGATGTTAGCTCAGGGCCAGCCTTCCTCAGAAAAAAGAGGAGGATTGGCAGTAGTTAGCTCAGGGCTAATCGTCCTCAAAAAAAAAAAAAAAAAAAAAGGCAAGGGGGAAGGGGATCAAAGGGTATTGTGAGTGATCTAACCTACAGTACCTACCATGGCTGGTGTTTTGGAAAAAGTGACATATTAATAGGAGAAAAGTATATTTGAAAGGCAGTGAGGAAAGTTCTTATCTTTTAATCTTATCTTAATCAAAGAAAGTTCCCTAGAAGATAAACATGCTGTGGAAGAATACCAATTGTAGATAATTCACCATCTAAATGATGAATTCAAGATAAAAGGTAATTTTATGTTGCTAGTAGAAGTCTCAGGATTGGCTAGGCTAAACAATATTTACAAGGTGTTTCTGTAAAGACAGCATTATCTCAGCAGACTGATAAAATCAACCACTTCCAAAAGTTCTAATAATTATTTGGCACATATAAATATGATAAACAATGGAATCCAACTCTTCCTTCATTATTATCAAACTTATTCAGATCTATTTATATATACAATATAGTACATTATTATTATCATTATTACTATTAGTTAAATTTCATCTGTAAATGGTGTGGCCTTTGAATTGTTGAAGTGGATATTTTATACCAGTTACAACAGCTCAAAAGATGCTGGTATTGTGAATTAAAAATAATTTACAAACTCATAAAATAATGTTTGCAATTTTATATTTAAGTATGATACTTCTCTTTAGGTGGAGCAGAATCCTGTATTAATGTTAAAACATTTATTCGTAAAAATATTGCCTGAACCTGGCTATTGCTGTAAAATGAAAAATGCTTGAGTTTCTATATCTAAGGCAGCTACTTTGTGTACATTTTATTTCTTCTGCAGACATTGCATCCTAAGTGATGGAAGGATAATTTCTGAGTCTAGCATTAGTAAGGATTTGAACATAGACTCTTGTTTATTTTTCTCCAGGCAGCCTATATTAGTCTATCCCCCAAATTGTGAATAGGAGAAAAAAAGCTTATTTTGGCTAATCTGAAAATCTCCTCAATAGTAAGGGAATATTGGGCAGTGAGCAGAGATGGAGGAAACAAATATCATTAAAGGCAACTCAGTCAATTTGTTGGCCTTTTAAAAATTATAAATATTTATATAAAAGGAAGTAACATATCCTAAAGTGTCCCTGCTTTAGTTAAAAAAAAAAATACAATAAAGATCAAAAAGAGTGGAAGTCGTCCAAGCTGTGATGTTTGCTAAAATTTGGCAACAAGCACAATGCCATAATTTCTAAATAGCTGAATCAATCAAGGAAGTGAAATGTGAAGTTTGACATTTTTAATAAATTACGCTATTTACCTCAATGCAAGTGACATAATTGAGGTAGATTAAACAGAGGAAAGCAACAACTGAGCTGTAGCTAAATCTTGCTTCAGTCAGTGTTCAAAGTTTTCTTTAAAATGCATTCAAAATTTTTAACTTCTGGGATGATAGACAGATTCTTTATATAATAGAGGCTGTCATTCATTTCAAGCTAATGGATTATGGTAATCTTTCATAATTCCATATTCCCATAATAATAACAGAGATTATATACTTTTAAATAAATAACATTAACACTTACGAAAATAATTATGGTTGTGGACAGAATTATCCTCAAAAAGTTACTATGGTCTGAAGCCCTGAGAATAGAGAGTATATAATATACTTTCTCTGATGTTAATATTTTCCTGAAATTTTATTCAAGACCCTACTACTGAAATTATTTTAGTCAAATATATTAAAAGATAGAGAAGCAAGTGAAATGCATCTGAAAATGGTCACTTTTTTGTCCAAATAGTTTTTTTCTTTTTACTTTAGTATATAATTAAAAGATATTCTAAAGCCCACACAAGAAAAATATTGTAGTAAAAAAGAAGACATACGCAACAGGAAATGTTTTAAGAACTATCTATGATTTCTTTTTTCTTCTTAGTTTGAGAAGTTACTAAAAAAACCATTAAACTAAAGCATACAAAACAAAAGATAATGCAAAGATATTGGCCAACAGTAAGCAAACATTTCAGAGGAAATACAAACAATAACAAATAATGTGAAACAATGCTCAATTTCAATTGTTTTCAGACAAAACTTAATTGAAACAACACAAGATTATATAACTTTAAAAAACATTTCGTGAAACATCTTAAATATAATACCTATTGTTGGAGTAAATATCATGAAATTGACATTTCACACTGATTACATTTATCTAAACGGTTAACACTTTTTTGAAAAGACTGTTAAACACATATACTGTTTTTACTGTTTGATTGCAACAATTCAACAATGTGCTATAGAAAATTCCTAGAGAATTCAACAAAGAATTTGTGTTCAATGATATGAATCAAAGTACTCATTCATTCATTCAGTGTATATTAATTAAACATCTAGTATGTGCCAGGCATTGTTCTAGGCACCAGTGATACATTAGTGAACAATAAATGACCTGAGTTTTCTTTGTGCTCACATTCTCATGAATCTCTAGTGATTATAAAAATATTACTTCTAAATGTTAGAAGAATGTCTACAAAACTAAGAATATGATCAAATATTATAATGCATCCCTAATAGGAAGTATGCTTTAAGTATCATTTTCAACATTTATCAACATGGAAAAAACTAATATAAATTATTGCAAGTTTAATACAAAACTGTATGTATATATTATAAATGCATATATATGCACACACAAACACACACTAACATGTATAGTATATATATGAATATTAATATGACTTCTGCTTTCTATAATATATCCTAAATAAATGATATGATATTAGGAGTAAAAATTAATATGTATAAAGTTATTTATATTTTCCTTGCTTTTATAATAACTTGCAAATTTTATATATTTTTGATGTACTGGTATATTTATATTTTGCATATTCATATAATATATAAATTTATTAAGGAAAAATTAAAAACGAATATTCAAATAGATTGGTAAAATAAATTTTACATGATAGGAAGACTGCAAAGATTATCAGTGTTTGTCTCTAGATAAAATGGTATTATAGATAATTTTTCCTTCTTCCTCTCTCTCTGAATATATAGGTATATAAATTTTATACAATTCCCTTTTAAAAATTATAATTTGGAAAATCATTTTAAAAATTAATCGTTTATATTTGTTTTGTTTTTATTTTTTGTTGCTAGCTTTTTATTCCAAATTGAAATTCAGATATAATTTACAGTAGCTACTGAGTCCCCCTATTCACAAATATTTTGTCCTATGACTCCTTCCAGATATGTAGCAGGTTTGCTGTTTACTTCTCTGTTGAATTCAGACATGAGTATGTGACTTGTTGTGATCCGTTAAGTGTAAGTGGAATAGTGATGGGGTAGTGACACCGAAGGATACCAATTGTTACATAAGCTGCAAAAATAACAGGTAAAATAAACACAATAAAACGTATGTGTTTGTAAAGACTTCCAATATTTCAAGCAAGACTACCTTTAAAATACAATAAAAGTGCTTGTGTAACAACTATTCTGATGTTTGCACTGAATCATTTATTTTATCCCTGTAATGATTGTATACATCTTCCCTCTTCAGGGCTTAAGATTTACAATCCTGTATTATAAAGGTTTGTGTCTCCAAGAAACTGAATACATGGTACATTCCACTAATTCGGTTTGTCACTTTGCTTCCCATCTGGCTTTCTTTTTCATCTCTGCAAAGTTCCAACAGTGATCCCCATGTTTCAGGCGTCAGTCAATATGAAAAGCAATCCTGTGGGGATATAGCTTTGAACGCGCATAAAGGCTCTGTCTTGTCAGGCTTACATTGCCCCTGCCTCGACGACCTTAGGGCTGGGGCTCACCGTGTGCTGCAAACCTCCCCCGCATGTAATTTCCAGTTAGACGCATCTTGTCAGCTCTGTGATAAAGTAATGCCTCCTGTAACTCTCTTTGGGTATAATTTATCGTCTAGATACTTCCTAAGCTTTTAACACTATTTACCTCAACAATAATTTAAATGTAGTTCTGAAGATCTGGACATGAAGTCATTGCAGATGGAAGAGACAAGGCTGTATCATTTCTACTTTGAGCAAACAAAATATCTGTGTAAAAAGAGGTGTTATAATTTGGGGAGTCGTAGACCGCCAAAATGCACATAAACCTATGGATATATGCTTACAGCTCTTAATTTCAAAAATTTAAGATCCACCCTTAAGCATGTGCATTTTCCCCAGGACAGAAGCCCCTGTTCTCAAGTTTTACTTTACAGAAATTTATTAACTACATGTAAAAGTCAACAATAGCCATCAACACAACTGCAAAGTACAAAAATTTTTCAGCTGTCTCTTCCTCTCCATTGCCCTATTTGGGATCAATCTGCCCGTTCTGTCACCACCTTCATCGCCAGGCTGGCCTTTTCCTTGCCTGGTTTCCCAGATTTTCCTTGCATTGACACACAGGTTTATCAAAGTCATTTAGAATCCCACTTTTTATTAATCTTTGAGGTTGTCTAACAGTAGAATATATTTGCCCTAGGAAACAGATTTATGGAAGGATACTTTGAGGTTCTAGGCAATCAAATGGGGAAGATATTTTGACGCTACTTTGAATCTTAAATTAGAATACTAATTAAATAATACTGGTATTTATTAGTAATAGGTATTAATAGAATAACTAATAATAGAATAGCAATTAACTACTTAAAACAGAAATCTTAGATTTTCTTAGAGAAATCAAAGATTTCTTAGATTTCTTAGGTTTGAGTGAGAAATCATGTTTTCTCTTTGTCATTCCCCTTATCCCTATTTCAAAGATTTAAAATCTCAAGCCCCTTGATGCCCTTCACATTATAACACAGAAGTGGCTGTCTATGCTACTTAGAAGTACGACTGTCTTGGGTTGCATATTTGATTTGATTGCTCAGAAAAGTATTGTAATCTTATGAGTTCTTAGATTTTCATGTGAATGTTTGAAATATATATGAATAACAACAGCCTAGTGTAATGCCTGACATATTGATGCACTCAACATATAGTTGCTGATCAAAAGAACAAATGAATGAATGAACAGCGGATGTTAATGTGTAGACTTGTAGCTGTTCTTATAGATTTTTAGATAGTGTCCTGTGTGCAGCTGGCTAGCCCTCAACAAGCATCCAATTTCAATTTGGGCTAACTTCCAAGAATCACTTAATATGAGAAATTTTACGTTGGGCCCAGGATTGAGAGCAAAAGCAAAATTTAAGTTTCAAAGATCATAGATTTCTCTTTCTTTGACAATATCAGAATGAAAAACAGGTAGCCTCCCATCCTGTCATCCTCAGGGACTCAAATTCCTTCCAGCTCACTGTTCACCATTCATTAGGGGGTGATCATCATGTTTACCAGATGTCCAACCAATCTATGGTTGCTAAAGGTAGCTGTAATTGTCCCATTCAAGTTCCTGGCAGCTAGATAGAAAAACAGTGTAGATGAGCACTCTCCTTCCTTTTTAAGAACATACTTTAGAAGATTCATACAACATTTCTACTTCTATATTAGTGATCACACGGGACCATAGCTGCAAAGGAGGCTGGATATTATGGTCTTTGGGTGAGCAGCAATGAGTTCAGCTAAGGTTCTGTTATGAAGAACGAAATATCTTTTCTTGAATAATGAGTTTACCTTTAGAAAAGATGCAATGCTATGTCAAGATGTGAATTAAGCTTCTTATTAATTATAGTGGTGTAACCAGATAAAAACAAAACATCAGAATTTGAAATATATAACATTAGTGTTTTACAGTTTTAGGTACAGTTTGTTTTTGAATTTAAAGTGTGCTAGATATGGTCTGCTGGCAATTGGAATCCAAGTGCACTGTCTTCTGTGTGCTCTCCTGTGCTGTAGTGATTAGAATGCTTAAAAACTAGGACTAGATTAATCAGGTTTCCTTGTAGCTAAAGTCCTGGGTACAAATTTGCTTCCTCAAAGTTAGATGTCGTTACAGTAGGTTGGAGGGTGGAAGTGAGGGAGACACATCTTCCTGAACTTTGTCAGAGAGTGAATATGTCTCCTTTACTTCTTTCACAATGCTCGTCAAACTTCCCTATCTATTCTCTTCCTCCAATGTGCATGAGTTTACACACACACATACATACACACACACATGGTTACACACAGATGTACAGACACGCACTGACATCTTGGTAGGCTCTTGATATGAACTGTTCACTCCATGAAAAAATAATGAGTTGAATTGTCTGTGAAAAGGGATTTAAATAAAAGAGATAACCAGACAGCCCTTAATCACACACTTGTTATTCACCATCTAGCTCCTTGTATAGGGGAGCTCCAATCTCTAGGTTGTTTTATGAGAAAGATTTAAAAAATTAAGTTCTGGTTTTGCCTTACCCTTACTCCAACATTTTATTCTTTAATTATCTGAAATAAAAATTATCTTTCTATAAGCATAATTGCATACTGAAATAATTTTGAAAAGGCACTTAGAATAGAAAACAGAAAAAAATATTTCCGCCTCCCTTTTTGGTACAAAGATTAAAAAATGTCTAAATATTACTCTCAGAAATGGTTCATTAAGTGATCTCCACATTTTCAGTTCAATTCACCTATTCCTTTTTCATTTATGAGGAGATTAAAATGCCACCCCTCCCCTCCTCTCCCCAGCCTCGGCCCACGCATTCCTCACCTCTTCATTTGCTGAGAGCATGTTAGGAGTCACATACTGTGCTAGCTACTACAGACATAAAGAAATATAAAATAAGATTCCTGTCATGAATGAGCTCAAATTTTAATGGGGATGCAGATATATAAGTGAACTAATTTTAACACTATACCTTAAGTGTTATAATGGAAGTACTGCTAATTTGTTTGACTGCCATAAAGGATAAAGGGTCTAACTCTTCCAGGGGATTCACAGAAGGCCAAGATGCGTGATTTGCACTTTATTAAACTAGGAGCGATAGTGCCTGCTAAGTGTCATCCAGTAGACCAGGTTTTTGCCACCTTATTGCTGCCCATTCCCACATTATACTTTCTTGGTAAGTACTATGAAGGAATACTAGACAGGACTGAGTTAGGAAAACAGAAACCACTCTGGGTATGAGACAGGCATACACACACACACACACATACACACATAGAAGAGAGATTAAAAAGATATTAGAGAGGCTTTAAGAACAGAAAGGAGAAGATTAATATCCAGTCTTGAAGATGGTCTCCAATGATTCTTGTTTCCTGGTGTTCATGCCCTCGAGTCTTTTGCCACAATGTATCATGATGGCTGGTTTGTGCGACCAATAAATTATCACAAAAGTGATGATATGTCATTTCTTGGCTAGAATATAAAGGATATCATAGCTTCTGCCTCTCTGTCTCTCTCTCTCTCTTCTATTACTCACGCTTGGGGGAAGCCAGCTGCCCTATTGTGATAACACTCAGGCAGCCTTGTGGAAAGGCTCACATGATGAGGAACTGAGGCACTCTGTCTAAAGCTGGAAATAAATGAGACTCCTAAACAATAGTCATGTGAGGGAGGGAGTCACCATGGAAGTGGATTCTTTAACCCAAGTGAAGCCCTCAGATGATGCAGCCTGGTCATCAGTTTGCCTACAATCTCATGAGAGACATTGAGGCAGAACCACTAAACAGCTAAACTACTTCCAGATTCCTGATCTTCAGAAACTGTGTGAGATAATAAATTTTTCTTTTTTTAAACTGCTAAAAACTGTTTGAGGGTACTTTGTTAACATAACAATAGATACATAATACAAAGGATCCCATGAATGTCTACCTGCTAATTTTCTGTTGGAGCTACTCTTTCAGTTGGCCCTGGATTCTCTAAAAGATATCCTTTCTTGAAGAAAGGCTGGGATCCCTGAAACGCTACTGACTTTTATGGGTAGCCATGTTCTGGAATCACCTCAACCTTGCTGCCATCATAGCAAAAATGGTGTTAGAGGCAGAAGCAAGAGGCTTTTCTCTTATTCCTGTCTTCTTATCTCTTGCCAATATTGGTAAAACTTAATGGAACCTGGTTGGCTCCCTGGTTGGGGAGCCTGGAAAAGCTACAGACTTTATAAGAACGTGGATAGACTCTCAGCCCCAGAAACAGAGCAGAGACTATTTAAGAGTTGGTGTATCACTGAGAGAAAATAGCTGAAGGAACTATACAGACTCTACTATTAGCTCTATATTATAGATGAGGCTTCTATGGCTCAGAGAATAAATATCTTGTTCTAGGTCACACAGCTACAGAATAGAAGAGTCTTTGGAAAGAATAGAAGAGTCTTTCCAAAGCCTCTTTCTATGAATGACTTTAAATAGTGAGAAGGCAGAAAATGAAGGATTAAGTTTCTTATCTTTATTTATCATGCAACTTTGTCTCAGATGATTCCTGACCTCCAGAACCATGTGAGGAGGAAGCGGAACCAAAGGCATCTCGTTTAACATGTCGTCTGTGCACTGTTTTCTATTACCTTGACCTCATTTATAGGACTTTTTATGGATACAACGTGGTCCCTGGAAGAAGATATATTGCCATTCAGACAAGAGCTTCCATCCAAGGAGTGGGCAATATTTTCTCCCCTCCACCAGAAGTAAACTATGAGACTATTAAAGCATGAATAAGGAATAGGAGAAAAAAAGAGGAGTTCTATTTGTCTTTTCTGGTATAATAAAAAAGGTAGAAGGAGGAAAACATGGATCTTCAACATTGTTTTTACAAAGTTAAAAACAGTGTGTTTGTAATCCAGTTGGTAGTATTGATAAAAAGGCTGGCCACTCTTCTCTGTTCACAGAAAGGTGAATGGGAGAAGTTACTCTATTTGTGCCCTACTGTTGTTAGTAGAATGAATATGACAGAGTAAAAGTCACAAGTGGAGTTGTACCAGTGTTTCCTCTATAATTAACCCAATATTTAGGTAGCCTTTAAAGTGAAAGGAGCCCTACAAATGATGGAGATTCAGGAGATAATTATCTGCTTTCAGCAAATGCCTGAAAGCTTAGAATTTCCTTTGGGAGATACACTCTCTGGAAAAGTTTTCATTGTCACTTCCATTCTATTTACTATTTTAATAAATTGTATGTTCTACACAGAAATTTTATTTCCAAAAAAGATGACTACACATTAAACCAATTCTTTGATTCAAAGCCTGCGGAGAGAATAATCTTAATTCCTTAGATAATTTCGTTGTCTATTAAGATTCTGTATTGAATTAACTTAAGTTTCAAAAATTATTGCCACGTTATTATTGTATGTGATCAGATAATACTCAAATTTGTATTGTGTGTCCTCTAGGACTGAAGTCAACAAACTATAGCCTATAGGCCAAATCTGGCCTGTCACTTGTTTTATAAATAAAATTTTATTGGAACACGGCCACAGTTGATTGAAAAATGGGCCAAAGACCTTAACCAACACCTCACCAAAGAAGATATACAGATGGCAAATAAGCTTATGAAAGATGCTCCACATCATATGTCATCATGGAAAGGCAAATTAAAACAACAATGAGATACCTGTTATAATAACCAAAATCTGGAAGACTGACAACACCAAAGGTAATGAGAATGCAGAGCAGAAGGAACTCCCATTCATTGTTGATGGGGATGAAAAATGGTACAGCCACACCGGAAGCCATTTTGACAATTTCTTACAAAATTATGCATACTCTTACCATATAATCCAGGAATGTATGCTTTGGTATTTACCCAAAGGAGCTGAAAACTTATGGCTACACAAAAACCTGCACATGCATGTTTATAGCAACCTTATTCATAATTGCCAAAACTTGGAAGCCACCAAGATGTTTTTCAGTAGGTGAATGGATAAATAAACTAATATATTTGGACAGTGGAATATTTTGCTCAGAGCTAAAAAGGAATGAGCTATAAAGCCATGAAAACACATGGAGGAAATTTAAACGCATATTACTACGTGAAAGAGGACTATCTGCAAAGGCTACATACTGTATCATTCAACTATATGACATTCTGTAAAGGCAAAACTATGGAGAAATTAAAAGCTCAGTGGCTGCCCAGCACGGTGGGAAGAAAGGATAAATAAGTAGAGCACAGAGGGTTGTAAAATCTGTATGATGCTATAATTTTGGAAACATGTCATTGCCTATTTGTCCAAAACCACAGAACGCACACCACCATGAGTGAACTCTAAGGTAAACTACGGACTTTGGGTGATTATGATGTGTCAAGGTAAATTCATCAGTTGTAGCAGATGTACCATTCTGGTGAGGGATGTTGATAATGGAGGGAGGTTATGCATGTGTAGGAGTATGTGGGAAATCTCTGTACCTTCCTTTCAGTCTTTCTGTGAATGAATCTTCTCTGAAAAAAATTAAATCTTTAAAAAAATTTGACAATCTAAACCACTTTTTCATACTCTCTTGAAAATGCCTTCTCTCTCTACTTCTCTTTAAAAATAGTACCAGTATGTCCTCAAATATGGCCATACCTGAAATCTGCATTTTCTGGAGGCTATGTAGTTTAACTGTGTTGAGTAGTGTAACAGTATCAGGTAGTTTCTCTTCTTTTCCTTCTGCCAATAGCAGAGCATTGTAATAGGTGAAGAAACTTTTCTGTCAACTCTGGATCTGCAATAACTAACTGTGTGAAGCTGGGTAACATACTTAACCTCTCCATGCTTCATCCTCAGTGTACTTATTTATTATAACAAAACCCCCAAATCTTTGCGCTGTTAGAATAGGAGCTTTAAAAGTTTTTTGACCACTCTTTAGCTAAGCACCTAGAACAAAGGTTGACTGAAAATGAGAGCTCAATAAATATGGATTGAAGGTTGATTTTGACAGGTATGTTAAAAGCTTAATATCTAAGCACATAATGAGTGCAATATTATCAGACATTGATTATTTTACTTAATATTTCCTATTCATTGCTTTTTTCTCTTTAGATACTATATTATTTTGTTAAACATTTGAAAAAGTTAGCTCAAAAGATGCAACATTAAAATCAAAGACACAGACCAAATGTGGCTAGATGTAGTCTTTGTACTGAATTTTCTTTTTCCCTTTTTTTAAAAAAAATGCTTTTATCCATTCTTTCAAGAGATTCCTCTAGTGACTCCATGCCCTTCTATGTTTTTGTAATCTGAGGAAGTAGAAAGTGAGATCAGCCTGGTGTGGAAGAAAAAGATCATTTACATGGAACCAAGAGTGGATTGGAACCACACCCTCCACCAACTTATTTACCTATGTCACTTTAGACAGGTCCCTCCCTTACCTGAGGAATTGTTTTTTCTCCATTGTTAGTGGGGTTTAAATGGTCTCCTTAAGAACCCTGTTTGAAAGGATTTGAGATAATTCGGGTGAAAGTACCCAGTTCTTTGAACAAAACCAAACCAATACTTGTCAGAATTTCTTATTAAAATATTAATAATTATTCTAACTACTGTATTTTCAATAATTGTTCCTATTTTCATTATTGATGTTTAAAATAATATTGCTAGGGGCCAGCCTGGTGGCATAGTGGTTAAGTTCATGCATGCTGCTTTGGTGGCCCGGGGTTCACGGGGTTCAGATCCTGGGCACAGACCTACACACTGCTCATCAAGCCATGCTGTGGCAGGCGTCCCCCATATAATTAGAGGAAGATTGGCATAGATGTTAGCTCAGGGCCATCTTCCTCACCAAAAAAAAGAATAAATAAATGAAAAATTTAAAGAAATAATATTACTGGAAGGCTTTTATTTATTTTTTTAAAAGACTGATCTGGAAAAATGATTTCAGACAAAAAGAAACCTTCAGTAATTTCAGGTGGAATCTAGCCACCTGAAACTGTATTCTTTGTCTCTGCATTCATTTGTTCAGGATATCTCACTCTCAGGTAGATTTCAGCCAACGATATGCTCATAAATGTTTGAAAACTGGCTCTCTGGAAAATGAACAAGCAAGTAAACAGCAACCACAAAATAAAACAACCTTCGATTGGTGGTGTGTCTATTTCAGTGGTGTGAATAGTTGCCATTATTGAATGTGAAGTTGGACAGAAACGCACACAATTAGACTTTACTTCGCATAGGCTCCAGCACCCTGCTTTCAGCTCTAAAATTCTGTAATTCATTCAAGCAGTCTAACTATGCTTTCACTATCTTTGTCGCTGCCATGAATTAGCAGAGAATCCCAGACTTTGTATACTTTCTCTAGTGCCCACTGACAAATCCCATAAATCTTGGGTGGAGCACAGGTTTCATCTCAAGAGCCAATGCTGATTTATTGGTGGTGGGCATCTGTGATCTTGTGTTAAGAATGGTACTGAGGCCACATCCCAGCTCAATAAGAAAGAGAACTGTGATTACTTGGTGCTGTTTGCCTCTTGATCAGTATTTGAAGCCTTGTGTAAACCGACTGGTCATCATGAGATGACTTGAAGGCCTTTCCACACTTCTCAAGTCTTATAAAACATTTCAGCTGGTGGGGACTTCTGGAGACAATGTTCCTATCTTCTGAAACAAACATTGACCAGTTTTGGAAATTTTAAGCTGGATAGGAAAGAAAGCTTCACCACGGTGGATAGGCCACCAGCCTCAGGCTACCCCAGGTCTATAGTATCTAAAGGACTACATGTAGCCAATCTCTCCGTCAGATGTAGCAGCAGAAACGATTATGCTGCCTTATCCCATTCAAGAACATGTAATACTATTGGGGAAATAATTAAAAACGAAGCTTCCTCTCAAGCCAAAAAACCTCACCATAAACGTAGAAGAGAAAAAAAACAATTTTATCATTGAATAAGCACTAAACCAGAATGTGATGCACATCATAAGCAGTTTCTTAAAGAGATTGCAAAGACAGAGAGAAATCTTACTCTTACGTATAGCCAAGCTGATACAGCCCACTACATACGTGTTCTCAAGATAAACATTAACGAGTCCTCAAGGAAGAGGACTTGACAGCACATGGTTCATCTGAAATTCCCTTGATAACGAGGTGAACTTCTGTGTGGGAGCAAGGAGCCCGCTGAAATTAGATTTCTACCTTCCCACAGAAACTGGAGATATTGACAATTATTTTGCAAATATTAAGTAGCAGCATTGATGCCACCAAAGCCCAAACTAGAAAAGTGTACTCACATGGAAGTGATTTCCACAAAGAAGATGAGCAGAACATTGGGGTTAGAATACTTGAAAATGGTTTCTACTATGGAATTCAGAATCTTCAGAGCTGAACCACTTAAAAAAGTCCAGAAAGATAAAAATTTTTAAAAATGGAGAAAAAATAATAGAATTCTACAGAACTATTACAACTAAATAAAAAACCTGAGCCCCGAAGACTGAAGTATTTCTTTCAAGTTTGATGTTTGGAAGGAAATTTAAACAAGCGTTAAGTTTGCTTCTTTTCAATATCTCTATAGGAAATAATCATAAATATAAAATGAATCTTAAATCCTAAGGCATCAAATAGTTATTCATAATATCAAAAAGAGAAACAAACTAAATGATTACTAATAACTGACTATTAAAATAAAGTTTTATACCACTTTAGGGAAAACTATACAGTTATTAAATATTTAAGAAATATATCTAGGGAATGCACATATTGTTAAATTTTAATAGTAGGATTTAATTTATTTATAAATGTATAAACATATACATGAGACACATATATTTCTCTTCCAAATATTTGTGGAAGAAAATAAATGAAAATATTATCAGTAATTCTCTTTTCAAGGTAGAACCATAGGCAATTTTTTTCTACTCGTGTGTATGTGTGTGTGTATGATGTTCCAGATTTCCATGAGAAGAAAGCACTCTATAAAGAAAACTAATCTTTATGTAGAAAGAATCTGCACTACACTGATGTGCACTTGCCTGCTCTGCTCCTATTTTCCCTCATAAGATCAGCTAATGTTTACCACTGTGGCACAAAAGGGTACAAATATTTACTTCCTAGACAGTGGGAAAGCCTTTCAAGGCGCTCACTAACGGTTGTAGGCACTCTTACAGCTAGCTGATTAAGATTTGTGCACCCATAAAAAGTGTAGAGATTAAAGGAGAGGGCTGAAAATGTATTCATAATTAGTGAGGGGACCAGGGTTGTGTTTGGGACATGATTAACTGGTAATCAGTAAAGAAAAAACTGATTATTAGCTGTTCAATTCTTGTTGGTCTTAGGGGATTCCACTCAGTGGCCTAATTAAACCGAGCTTGAAGTCTTCACATCTCCATTCAGTGGCAATTTCATTATAATATTCAGTTCTTTGTATGAGATTTGCCTTCCCCCTCTTTAATCATATGTTTTGCATTTGTGTAACACCTTCTTTGATTAGTTTCTCTACAGGATTAGCTCTTGATAACTGCATGGTTTATGAAAGTAAATGTCACATATAAGACAATCTGGATATTAAGGTTTATTGTCAGTCTTGGAATTTTTTAAAAGGGAAAAATAATCAAAAGACATGCACTTGTTTTAATTAAAATGACTTTCTTTGCTTTCCGAACTGTTTATTTGTTTGGCTCTGCATATTTTGTACAGATAAGATTTCAGAAAAAATAGATCTCTATGTTTCCAGAGAAATAGAAAAATATTTTACATTTAAAACTCAAACTCAAGGGAATTTTATTAATTGTATTATTCCCAGCATGTAGGTCACCCTCTACGATAGTAGTAGGTCTTTCTGGCTCTAGGGTACCACTTGGATCAGAAATGCTCTCAGTGCTTTGAAATGTGCAGCAGAGGGGCTCTAAATGTGTGTCTTTGTAGCTCAAAACAAAGTAGTGATTTAGCAATTACCCAATTAATTTGATCATTGTTGACGGCTAAACTGGGACTGATTTGAATAATGCAGCCCTCCACATGAATGTTTGGTAACAAAGCATCTGGGTTGGCTATAAAATTCATTGATAACCTAACTCAGTGACTAATCTCAATCTTTTAGTGTCCAGTATAAACCCAGGAGGCCAAAGCTGGGCTGACTCTAACATGAGGAGACAGAACAATTTCAAAATGTGGCTTATAGTAAGAGAGATAATCATGGTTGTTGTAAACAAAATAATCTCATGACATTTATCTGTGCCAGATTCTTTTTTTGTTACTTTATTGAGATCATAATGCTTTATAACATTATCAAATTTCTGGTGTACATTATTATTTATCAGTTTCTGTATAGGCTGCATGATGCTCACCACCAATAGTCTAATTTTTATCCATCACCATATTTATGTGTCCCTTTACTTCTTTTGCCCACGCCCCAGCTCCTTCCCCTCTGGTAGCCACTAATCTGTTCTCTTGTCCATGTGTTTGTTTATCTTCCACATATGAGTGAAATCATGTGGTGTTTGTTTTTCTCTGTCTGGCTTATTTCGCTTAGTGGAATACCGTCAAGGTCCATGCATGTTATTGCAAGTGGGATGATTTTGTCCTTTTTTATGGTTGAGTAGTATTGCATCGTATATATATACCACATCTTCTTTATCCACTCATCAGTCAGTGGGCACTTGGGTTGCTTCAATGTCTTGGCTATTGTGAATAATACTGCAATGAACATAGGGGTACATAAGTCTCTTTGAATTGTTGACTTCAAGTTCTTTGGATAAATACCCAATAGGGAGATAGCTGGGTCATGTGGTATTTCTATTTTGAATTCTTTGACAAATCTCCATACTGTTTTCCACAGTGGCTTCACCACTTTGCATTCCCACCAGCAGTGTATGAGGCTTCCTTTTTCTCCACATCCCCTCCAACATTTGTTATTTTTTGTCTTGGTAAGTATAGCCATTCTAACAGGTGTAAGGTCACATCTCATTGTAGTTTTGATTTGCATTTCCCTAATGATTAGTGATATTGAACATCTTTTCATGTGCTTGTTGGCCATCTGTATATCTTCTTTGGAAAAATATCTGTTCATACCCTCTGCCTATTTATTGATTGGGTTCTTTGGTTTTTTATTGTTGAATTGTATGAGTTCTTTATATGTGCCAGATTCTTCAAGTCACAAAGTTGTGCTTATCTTGGTATTTCACTTTTAAAGTGTAATATATCTTAATAATGCTCTCTGTAAGCTGATAAGAAGGCTATTATGGATAAATCTCAGATTCACTTTCAAAACTATTTTCATTTTTAAACTATAAGAATGTAACTGTTGAGTTCTACAGATGAGGAAGGGTCATACTTTGACTATAAAAGCCAAAGACCAAGTACTTATGTTTCCTGGACCCTGACAGCAGGGTTAAAGACACATGATATAAGGTTAGCCAACTTATTCTCTGCTTGAGACTTTGAATCTGGAGAGAGTCTGAGGTAGAGAAGCAGAAATACTTTCGGTATTTGTGGTAACATCCAGTGTCCAGTGGCAGTGACCTCTCAAGTAGACTGTTTCTGTAGTATGGCCCCACTAGGAAATCTGGGCACTTAGCTTCTCTAAGTCCTACCCATTTCCCTAACCTAGTTTTCTCATCTACATGATACACTACCAATATTTTTCCTACTTTATTTAGAATGAGATTTTTCTCTTTTGTATGTATATTTGTTTTGATTTACATAACTAAAAATTCCTTTTCTGCTTTAATAATACCTAGTTGCTTTAAAGAATTAAATAAAATAGAACATTTAAATTGCATAGCAAACGCTGGCATAGAATGAGTCCTCTGTAAACCTTATTTCCCTTGCTTTCTTCCCAGTTCTGATGCAATTATTCTACTTCTTTTGTATCCACCTCAGAACTGGCCACAGTGTTGAATACAGTAGCTTTCTTGTATATATTTGTTAAGTGAAAAGATAAAGGATTGCTGAGGATAAAATACAATCTCTCCTTGAGCTAATAGATTTTGTCCTCCCCCTTGATTTCAAATGACATCACATAGGCAAAATCTAGAACTGTTAAGAATACAAAATCTTAAAGATATGATAATCTCTTTCTTGATATCATTTGACATTGATCAGTCTGGAAATTATATAGTCATACAAAAATGACATTACTTGTGGGGCCAGCCTGGTGGTGTAGTGGTTAAGTTCACATGCTCTGCTTTGGTGGTCCAGGGTTCACAGGTTTGGATCCTGGGCATGGCCCGACACACTGCTCAACAAGCCATCCTGTGGCAGCATACCACATACAAAAAATAGAGGAAGACTGGCACAGGTGTTAGCTCAAGGACAATTTTCCTCACCTAAAAATAAAAAATAAATTTTAAAAAATGACATTAGTTTATTTCATTTGTTCTTACCCATTTGAAATAAGTTGAAGTGGCTTTGTGAATCAGAGTACGTTTCTTGACCACTCATTTAAATGAGTAAAACAATGTCCCATGAGTAGGAAAATCTGTAGATATATTTAAATATATTGCTTTTCTAGAACCAATAGTTAAAATAAATTATTCATAATTTAAATTTTCACCAGATCTTTTATAAGACGGTATTTAAAAATAGATGATTTAGATTTCCCGTCTTTATTGAGAAGAGACAATTCACTCTCATGTCCCCCAGACTTTCCACTAATTTGTAGACTAATCACCAAAGTGATTACTCACAATTCAGTATAGTCTAATCTACCATAATATTCCATATCATATGGAACGCTGTCTCACTTGGTTTTCTAAGAATATTGCTTCTCCTGTATTAAAAAAAAAAAAGAAACGACGTTCAAAAGATGCCACCTTCAGAGGTTTAATGATTTATTACGTATAAATAAAATAGAAATTAAAGCTATTTTTCAACCAGATATAACAGTGAGAGGAAAATACACCCAGCTTGGGTTTGCAGTTTCTCTACATCCCAACTTTGTTTGTGTTTGAATAAGTTTAGTTACTGTTCCTGAACCAAAAAATAAAAGGGCAGAATATGTACAGCTATTTGTCTTGAAGGAAGAGTAGCATTCCATCATTACCAAGGTCCCTGGGAAACTATTTAAGCAGCTTTAAGATTTTTCCCCGGTTGGCATATTTTGTTCAAACAGCTTCCAAGGAGCACCTCTGAACTTGAGCTAGGAGTCTTGACCACTAGTGGAGAAACTACCAATGTGTGAGTTGCTTTTCTTTCTTTTCTGATTATTTATGTCAAAACTCATACTGAGGGTGTAATATAAAGTACAAGAAATATGAAGTAATTTTTTAATGGAATTTATTTTTTAGAGCAGTTGTAGATTCACAGAAAAATTGAGTGGAAAGTTAGGAGAGTCCCCACATATCCCCTGTCACCACATGCACAGCCTTCCTCACTTTCAATCTCCTACACCAGAGTGGTACGTTTGTTGCAATAGATGAACCTACTTTGACATATGGCCATCACCCAAAGTCCATAGTTTACATTAGGGCTCACTTCGTGTTGTGTATTCTATGGGTTTATAATGGCATGTATCCATCATTGTGATATCATTCAGCATAATTTCACTGCCTTAAAAGTCTCCTGTCCTCTGACTATTCCTCCTTCCTTCCCACCTCATCCCTGGCAACTACTGGTCTTTTTACTGTCTCCATAGTCTTGCCTTTTCCAGAATGTCATACAGTTGGAATAGTAGAATGTGTAGCCTTTTCAGATTAGCTTCTTTCACACGGTAATATACATTTAAATTTCCTCCATGTCTTTTCAAAGCTTGATAGCTCATTTTTTTGTAGCACTGAGTAATATTCCACCGTCTGGTTGTAGCACAATTTATCTATTCACCTATTGAAGGACATCTTGGTTGCTTCCAAGTTTTGGCAGCTATGAATAAAAGTGCTAATAAACATCTGTGTGCAGGTTTTTGTGTGAACATAAGTTTTCTATTCCTTTGGGTAAATACCAAGGAGCACAATTGCTGGATCATATGGTCAGAGTATGTATAATTTTGTAAGACTGACAAAATATCCTCAGATGTAGCTGTAACATTTTGCTCTACTGCCAGCAATGAATAAGTTTCTGTTGCTCCACATCCTTGTCAGCCTTTGGTTTTGTCAGTGTTTTGGATTTCGGCCATTCTAATAGGTATGTAGCAGTATCTCACTGTTGTTTAAATTTGCCTTTCCCTGATGACATATGATGTGGAGCAGTTTTTCACATGCTTATCTTGTATATCTTCTTTATTGAAGTATCTGTTAAGGTCTTTGGTCTATTTTTTAATGGGTGTTTGTTTTCTTATCATTGAGTTATAAAAGCTCTTTGCATATTTTGGATAATAGTTCTTTATCAGATATGTCTTTTGCAAATATTTTCTCTCAGTCTGTTGTTTATCTTGAAATTTGAAGCAATTTTTAACTTACAGTTTTATTATGAAAAATTTCAAACACATACAAAAGTAGAGAGCTATGAACACCCATGTACATCTATTATCAATTCATGTTTCATCTATATGCCCTCACATTCTGCCCTCCTCCCCACTCTACTGGATTATTTTGAAAAATACCAGACATTATTATATAATACGTAAAGATTTCAGTATTTATCTCTAAAGTAGAAGAACTCTTTTTAGAAAGTATAATCATAATATAATTATTGCTTATAAAAACGTGACTAAATCTTTATATCATCAAATATCCAGTTCACAGTTTCCTCATAAGTGTCTTTTTGTTTGCTTAATTTTAATTTTGTTGTTTTGTAGTTGGTTATTTCAAGTATTCAAAGTCCAAACATGGTATTTGGTGAATATGCGTCCTAAGATTTGTATTTCCTGTGTGTAGATCTAGAGACTCTATCAGAGGCACATTTGAATCTCTTAAAACAGGAATACTTCATGTTTAGTGGTGTGCTAATCAGTCAAGAGCTCCGTAATTTCTGCTTATCTCTCCTATTAGTGATGTTAGTTTCAATTGTTCATTATGGTTGACAAAGTGGTGATACAGTATTTATTAGCTGGAATACCTCTGTAAAGAGAAACTTGCCCTCATCAATCATTTTGCTACTGTGGAATATATGCATACATGGAATGTTAATGGAATGATTGATTCTTTCCTTTTATATATGACTTCAGAATAATTTATTGACTTTGTAACATCTTTGAAATATGACCATCAATAAGTTTTTGTTTTGTTTTATTTATAGTACCATTAACATTGTAATATATTTAACATGTTTCAATCCATTGCAATAATTCTTTCAATGATATTCAATTTTTTTTTTCTTCTTGGTCAGAGAAAATCTCTTCAAGTTGGCTCCTGAGTCCTTTTGACTCAATCCTAGTGGTCTTTGAAAACGTCTTTGCTTTCTGCTATAATAAAGTGATCAGACTCACTTTATAAACTATGAAATGTGTGAGGGATCACCATTTATCCAAAGAATTTTAGGTACTTTTAATGAGATATTGAGACTCCAATGCTACAATAGGGATGCTCCTTGCTACTGGGTTGGACTTTATGCTTGAGATTTTTCAGTAGAAAAAGTTAGGCAATATATATCATTGTTACTTTTAAAACCAAATATATATCAACTCACCTTTAAGATTGCTTTTCTGTTATTTCTTTGATTTTATAAATATTTTTTTTCTCAAGTTGAAATCTTTATTCCTGATGACGCTAAAAATCTTTATTTATTCTACTACACACATAAGTATTTCACATACATAAATCTATCAGAATGACAGCACGCGATATTATTAACAATTGGAACATTTTTATGATTCATTTTGATCTTAGAATGTATCTCACAGGAGTATACAGTCAATTTAGTATTTTTTGTAGTAATTTAAAACAATTCAATTTTTTGCTTTTTGTGTCCGTATTTTGAGTCAGAGAAATTCAAATATATATATTTTTGGCATGGTTTCAGTTTTAATCCTTAAAATTCTGATCCATTTAAAATTTATCCTGGTGTTAGTGTGAACAAAGTATTCAATTTATGTGTTTTCCTTATGGTTATCAACTTATAAAAAAATCCATCTTTTCTCCATTGATTTGAGCTACTGCTTTTATCATTGAATATGTTTCTGTATACTAATGAATTCTAGATTTTCAGTTCCATATCTTGATCTGTTTATTCATTTAAAGCAATTTTTAAAGATTAAGCTCTCAATCTGTTAGAACTGTTCTTTTTTATTTTTTATAAATTAATATATTAGATAAAGTATAGCGGACAGAGCATGGACTTTGAAATTATGTGACCATAGAAAAAAATTTTTCTGTACAGTGGTGGTGTATTAGCTTTTATTGCTGCATTGCAAATTACCACAAATTTAGCAGCTTAAGACAACACATACTTATTATCTCACAGTTTCTGTGAATCAAGAGTCCAGACACCACAGCTTAGCTGGTTCCTCCACTCGGGATCTCACAGGCTGCAATCCAACTGTCAACATGGCTGCCTTGTTATCTGGAGAAGCATTCACCTCCAATCTCATTCAGGTGTCTGTCAGAATTCTTTTTCTTGCTGCTGTATGATGGAGAGTCCCAGCTTTTAGCTGGCTTCTACATGGGGACTGCTTGCCATTTCTTGCCATGTGTGCTTCTCCAACATGACTGGTTAATTTATCAAGAGCAAAAGGATAGTCTTGAAATTCAGAAAGAGTGCAGTCCCTCTTTTAAGGAATTTTGCCTAATTAGGTGAGGTCCACCAGACTCAGTAATCTCCCTTTTGATTGATCTAAGACCTTAATTGGCCTGCAAAATCTCTTCACCTTTGCCATAGTCTATCAGGTAGAAGCAAGGCATGTGTCCCACCCACATATAAAGGAAATAATATTCAGGATATTAGCATCAGAGGGAGGAGGTCTTGGGGGCTATCTTAAGACTTTATTTGCCATGGGGTAATGATATCTAAAAAAAATTCTTGTTAGGATTAAATAATTGAGCATATGTAAAACACTCGACAGAGTCTGCACTTAAAATACAGTTCATGTTTAATGAATGATGTTAGGCTCTGTGGTAGTTGGGGCAGGACGTGGGATGGAGGCAAGGGGTTGGTGGTCAAGGGAGAATTAAAGATAAATGTAATACCTCCATGACCCTTGAGTCAAATTTCAGTAAGAGAAACATATGTATGTCATAAAATTTAGTATAGGACAGACCATAATGTGTGTGGTAATAGAGGTCAGCACACAGGACATTTGCACAGACTAGATACAGTCATTAATGGAGAAGGATATGGGAAGACATTTTGAGAGAAGTGGCTATCAGAGTCATGTTAAAGAATAAGAAAGAGGTCTAGTCTGACATGTAAAAAGTTTAGAAGTTTTCACTCCCGTCCTTACAATAAGTAAAAAGCTGAACAAACCGATATTAACCACTCTTCTTAGATCTGCCAGGGAATGAGGTCACAAAGCAACCCACTGCCCCAAAAACTAGAGACAGTTGAATATAGACAATTAGGGGTTACCAGGAGCAGAAGCTGCAGCTGGGGCCTGGTAGGAACAATTAAAGAATAGTTGGCTAATTGTTGGAAACTAAGCATAGACTAACTTGAGAGAGAAAATCTCCTGGAGGTCTAGCCTTGTAAGAATCCCCACACTTGAGAGTTTTACCTCCAGAAGTGCTACCAGATCTGATGAAGATTAAAGGAAAATCCCTCCATGCTTCTGGCAGAGGGAGGGGAAAGCAGTAATTTTGAAATACACTCAGAGTGTTCTAGATTCATTAACAAAGTAGTTCCCTCAAGTGAATTTTTGTTACAAGAGCTTAGTCAACATAGGATTTACCAGAACAGAACCTATGCGGGGGAAGGAAAATATCCCAGTTCAGCCTCCTCTAGCCTTCCCATCTCATCTAAGGGGAGAAAAAAAAGCTGAGAATCAGTTGTGAAGGCCATAGTCCAGGCCCGCAGCCCCACAAAAAGACTGAGACCTTATTGTAGCTTTATAGAGTGCGTCTCCTTCCCCCACACCTAACTATCATATGATCAGGGTCCCTGTACAATAAAAGGGGATTAGAGCTGAAAAGAGCTTCAAGGCTCACTCTCTAAAAAAGAGTCTCCAGAGAAATCCAAAGATAACAGAAAAGACAAAAATAAGTAGAGAAAATTTTATATTCTGACACCTACAGTTACAGCAAAAAGTAAATATAGCCCCATTTCTAGTCAGATAAACATGAAACCTCACGCTAAAGGTCCATTTACCTCAGTTTCTTTCACTCAATACATCATATCCAACATTCAGTCAAAAATGTAAAAGACATATTAAATGGCAAAAAATGGTTGGAAGAGAAAAAGCAGGCATCAGAATGAGACTCAAATATGACAGAGATATTGGAATTACCAAACTGAAAATTTATAACAACTATGACTAATACACTAAGGGCTCTAATAAAAAAAGTGGACAGCATGAAAGAACAGATGAGTAATGTAAGCAGAGAGATGGAAACTCTAGGAAATCAAGAGGAAATTTTAGAAATCAAATCCAATGGAACAGAAATAAAGAATGCCTTTGATGGACTCATAAGCAGACTGGGCATGGCTGAGGAAAGAATTAGTGAACTTGAAGATATGTCAGTAGAAACTGCCAAAACTGAAAGCAACACTATTCTTATCACAGGCTAACCAGGAAAAAAATGGAGAAGGCACAAATTAGCATATCAGAAATGAAATAGGGGTTATCACTATTGTTCCCATGAGAATTAAGAGGATTATAAAGGAATGTAGGAACAGCTCTATGACTTCAAATTTGATAACTTATATGAAATGGACCAATTTCTTTTGAGATACAAATTATTAAAAATCACACAAGGAGAAATAGATAATTTGAATAAGCCTATATCTGCTAAAAAATTTGAATCAATAATTAATATCCTTCTAAAACAGGAAGCACTAGGCTCAGATGCTTTCACTGGTGAATTCTACAAAACATTTAGGAAGATATGATACCAACTCTCTACAATCACTTCCATAAAAATAAAAGTAGAAGGAACACTTTCAAACCTCTTCTACGAGACTAGGGTTACTCTAATACCAAAACCAAAAATAAAAAAAAAATTCCAAGAAAGCAATATTACATACTGATATCTCTCATGAACATAGATGTAAAAATCCTAAACAAAATTTATCAAGTCAAACCCAACAATGTATAAAAAGAATTATACAGCACAGCCAAGTGGTATTTATCCTGAGTTTTACAAGGATGGTTCAACATTCAAAGAAAATAAAAGAAGCAAGCAAACCAGAAATAAGCAGGAAGAATGAAAATGGAGGATAGAGATAGCTCAGTCGAAAATTGTTAAGCATGAAAAATGGTAGATTCTGTTGATTAGGCCAGTATTTGGGTGAGGGGAGGTCTCAATAAGAGATTTTTGGAGAACATATCTTTAACCAACTTTAAAGATGAAAGATAAATGCATGATAACATAAAATAATATCCTGGAGGGGCTTCTAGAAACAACGTAATCAAAAGAAGTTCAAGTGCAGTTAGAAAAGTTCCAAGGACGTTGATCAGAGTGTATTGTAAATGAGAAATTCCAAATAGCTAGGAAATCCAAATAGGAGGCACAACTGGGTCGAGAAATTTGGAGATCATCTGTATTTATTCCAGAGATAAAGTGTTCATATTTTTATATTCTGGTACTCATTTTGTGGAGAAACGAGCTCATTTAAAAAGACTAACTAGAGGTAGAAAATTGTGCAGATCTTTCAGGTATAGGCTTTTACCTTTTTTCACAGATATTATTAATAGCAAAGTCCAAATTTTTGGAGCACACTTTACAGTCAGAAAACTGAACTTTTCACTGGAAAGATTTTCATATGTCATTAAGAAATCCTACTCGAGTGATTGAATCATTTACAAAGACACATGCATTTCAGCTGGTTATACTACATTAAGGTTATAATAGCAACATTGACTCTTCAGGGTAAAAGGCAAAAAAAAAAGACCATCAGTAATGGTCAATAAAATATTAACTCTGTACCAGAAAATTGCTTCTTTTATGTTGAGGTACAATTTGATTATGCTAAATATTAATTTGCTTGTAAAAATAGTAAATAAAATGTTACCTAATGCTATTCATAAACACATTTTAAAATGTAACAATGTAAATATTTTTAAACAGCATGGACATATTTTGCAAGTTGAATACACAGAGTTTTATTTAAGAATCCCTTTAGCAACTGCAGTCCAATCCATTAATTTTAAATGATAAATAACTGTGGTGCAGAAAGGTCAAATAACCTGCAGAAGAGGACTGGGTTGGTGAGTGCAGAGCCAATGTCATCATCGAGGCCTTCAGCCCTTTGAGACTTTGTGCTCCTTGTCCATCTCTATTAGCATGACCCGTAAAATATCGACGAAGTTAAATAGTCATGTTGTTCCACCACTGTACAAGTCAGTAGGAGACTAGAAATTAATTTAAAAAATGTTCACCTTTCTCCCAGGACATCATAGATAGAGGGCCTTTGGGAGTTCAAGTATCGCTGTAAGTGAGGTTTCTGAACCTACTACTGCAATTTACATATGAGCAAATATCCTAAAATATATAGTTTTTATTTTTACTTTTTGAGTTTAATTTGTGGTATTCTTCACATTCTATTTATTTGTAGATGGTTGATTCTGTTTATTACTAGGAAACATGCTTTACTACTTGCTCTTCATAGAGATATTAGAAGTTATAGTAAAAATATTAAAAAAGACTTTAAAATCATCTGATTGCTTCATTCAGAGATAATTCTTCAGTTGTTATGCCTCTTTAATTTTCTTCCCTCTAGAACAGTTTCTCAATCTTTCCATGATTTCCATGATTTTAAAGATACAGTTCAGTTATATTGTAGTATATTCCTCAATTTGGGTTTGTCAGATGTGTTCTTGTGATTAGATTTGGTTTTGCATATTCGGGAGGAATACCACAGAGGTGACATTATATTTCTCTAACTGCGACCTCTCAGGCAGCACATTGCTTCAATTTGTCCCAGTACTGATAACTTTCACCTTGATCACTTGATTAAGGTGGTGCCTGTGAGGCTTATCCAGGGTAAAGTTACTCTTATTCCTTTTGTAATTAATAATTATTCTGTGGGGAAGTGCAATGAAAGTATATGAATGTCTTATTTCTCATCAAACATTTATTTTTTTAATCTAGTACTTTATATTCAAATGGACTCATAATTTCCTATTTTGTCAATGGATTAATATCTATTACTATCATTATTAATTCGATCCTTAAAGTGGTTCTGATTTGGTCAAAGAGAATCCCTTTAACTGGTTGAAATGTCTTTTTAATGAATTTGCATCATTAGTCGAGGACTCCCTTGCTTTCTGGCACAGGATGTCCCAGGTTCCTCTTGTAATTTTCCTGCTCCAGGTCTTATATCAGCATTTCTTTGATGATTCCTGGTTTCTTTTAGTGGAGAATGGTATGTAGAAGCCACACTCTGCATTAAGTGTGTGCATTGCTGTTAAGGTGTCTTTACTCTCTGACCCTTGCAGTAAACAGAGCATATGCCTAACCTGTCACCAGGTTGCCTCCCACATTGATGCTCTTCTTACTTTGCTCAATCTCTGACATCTGTTACTCTCTGGTATCTCTAATTAACATCCTCTTTGCCTTCCTTTCAGGCTCAAATATCCTGAGCTGGGGTGCCCTTCCTCATGCATTTCTTCCTTACTCTGCTTAGGTGCTGATACACCACACTGGAATACCCTTTCAGCTGTACACTCTTCACATCTCACTTGGGGTCTGACATTGCATGTTGGGCCACCCCTCTCCTCACCCTAATCTGACTGTGACGTCCTATGCCAGAGCTGCATCTCCCCAAGGACCCTGACACTGTATGCTAGAAAGTCAAGAGTCTCCTGCAGGTGCTGTGGGCAACATCCCCTTAAAGCCTGCGTTAATACCTGAAGAAAAGGAGAAACACCTGTTTCTGTGCCTTCTCCTTTAGCTTTAGGGATGTCTGAGGACTTGATGCTTGGCTCATTCTCCTTACAACATAAACTCATAGAATTGTTAAAATCTTTCTATATCAAATACAAGATAGATAAAAATTTGGCCACAGATATCTACTGAGCCAAACACTTGCTGCCACCATTGTTTGTTGAATAAGGAACAACCAGTATTGATGACACGCAACTGCATCTGAGGATGAGAGCTGGTCACATACATCTGAGGAGCTGTGACTAACTAGTCATAAAGACTAAGGGGACCCTAGAGCTTATTGGCTTCCCTGAACTGAGCTTGTCTGCACATATTCAGCTTCATTTCTTGTGACCAAAACAAATTCTGAGTATGAAATGACTGGGACATCAGAGGCTAAGCCTAGTATTACACACATCTACTATGCTGTTGCTATGTATACTGTTATATAGCTTGTCCTTTATTTTTTCTTAATACTGACTAAACTGGGTGCTTGTTAAAGCCTATTGCATTTTATGAATTAGTTATCAATACAAATCCAAGCCTGTAGCTGCAAGTAGAGCAGAGTGGAAGTTGCAGTACTCTTGGCCCATTAAAGAATATATCATCAGACCAGTCTGGGTTTAAAAGGAAGGCTATAGGGTCTCTATGCCTCTATATTCTGAAAGAAGGAAACAGGATTGTGCCTCTGTGAGTTGGCTAACATCTGCAAGAATATTAAAGATTTTATTTTTTTCCTTTTTCTCCCCAAAGTCCCCCGGTACATAGTTGTATATTCTTCGTTGTGGGTCCTTCTAGTTGTGGCATATGGGACACCGCCTCAGTGTGGCCTGACGAGCAGTGCCATGTCAGCGCCCAGGATTCCAACCAATGAAACACCGGGCTGCCTGCAGCAGAGCGTGAGAACCTAACCACTTGGCCACGGGGCCAGCCCCACTGCAAGAATATTGATTCAACCTCCTGAGACCTTTGAAAAGTTTGGTTCTGGGCATAAAAGAGACAATCCTGGGAATCTGGCTAAGTTTAATACCAAGGCAGGGCACTGGACCTGTGAGTCAGCCACAGAGAGGAGATAAGTATTCTATGTGAGGATATAAAGAACAGGATTTGGACTAATTATATATACACTCTCCTCAATTAGTTATGGAAATAGGACACCTCTTTTAAATTACCTACATTTCTAGGTTTTGAATAAAACAGGAGGAACAACAAGGTTCTCAAAGTAGATGCCAGGCAAGATAAGAATGAGTACTTAAGTAAATATAAGTATTTTCCACTTAATGTCCATAATCCATAGTTGAAAACCAGATGTATGAACAAAAACACTAATTAGACTATTTTTAAAATTAGAATCACTTAATTTTGAGATAATTGCTGATTCACATGCAGTTATAAGAAATAATCCAAAGAGATCTTGTGTATCCTTTACTCAAGTTTCTCAAGTGGTAATTTCTTGTAAAACTACAGTACTGTTATCAATCAGGATATTGTCATTGATCCTGTCAAGATATAGAACATTTCTATCCCAGAAGCATCCCTTGTGTTGCCATTTGATAACCACATCTACTTTCCTCCCAACCCTACCCCCACCTAACCCTGGCAACCACTAATCTGTCCTCCAGTTCTGTAATTTTGTCTTTTCAAGAATATTATGTAGAGTTCAAACAATTTTTAGTTAATAAACTTTATTTTTAAAAATGATTTCCCCTATTATTTTTTTAATTTTTAATTTTTTTAATTGCAGTAACTGGATTATAACAATATACAGTTTTCAGACGTACAACGTAATATATTTTGAATTCTGTGTAGATTACATCATGTTCACCACCCAAAAACTAATTATAGCCCATCCCCTATTATTAATACCTTACATTAATAAGATACATTTGTTGCAATTAATGAACCAGTAGTGAAGCATTGTTATTAACTAACGTCTGTATATTATTCAGATTTCCTTAGTTTTAAACGAAAGTTTTTTCTTGTTCTAGGATCCATTCATTATGCCTCATGGCATTTAGTTATCATGTCCTGTTAAGTTCCTATTGGCTGTGACATTTCCTCACGGTTTCCTTGTTTTGGATGACCTTGACAATTTTAAGGAGTATTGGTCAGGTATCTTTTAGAATGCCTCTGTATTGAATTTTTTTCTGATTTTTTTCTCATTATTAGCCTGGGATTATGGGTTCTTGGGAGGAAGATAACAGAAGTAAAGTGCTATCTTCATCACATTCTATCAAGGGTACGTTTTATCAACATGATTTACAACTGTTGTTGTTGACTTTGATTATTTGGTTGAAGTAGTTTGTCAGGTTTCTCCACACGGAAGTTATTCTTTCTCTTCCCTTTTCCAAACTATTCTTGAGATTGAAGCCACTATACACAAACCATACTCAAGGAGTGGGGAGTTATGCTCTCCTTTCTTTAGGATAGAGTATATACAGAAATTTAATTGACATTCTCCTACGTGGGAGATTTGTCTCTCCTCTCCCAATGTTTTAATTTATTTCATTATTCATTTATATAAGTATGGACTTTTGGATATTTATTTTATGCTTTGGATTACAAACCAGTACTAATTTACTTTGTTGGTTGCTCAAATTTTTCCAGCTTTAGCAATTGGGAGCTCATTCAGTTGGCTGAAATTAGCTATTTGTCTAATAAATCTTGGTTCGTTTTATTAAAGAAGGGTACTAAAGACAAAAGATTTGGGCACTAGTAGCGCTTGTTGTTACTGGAATGTCATTGCTTTTAGACTCTCTCAACTGAAAAAACATGGAAATATATGTGTGTATACTAATCCATGTATATGTACATATCTATTAATATTTTATATGCAATCATCTGTATTAAGTTAAATATGTAGTCTTACTGCTGTCTCCAACTCTAATCTGTTAGCACATGGATCAATCTTTTTCCCTTTGCTAATACATAAACTTCTGGTCCAACAGTGAGAAGCCTGGCTCCTACCTTTCACGATCTGTTTGCTTAATTATTCAATTCCAACACACTTGTGTAAGAATATATGTTTTATAGTACAAGCAGTACAAGTTCTGTCAGTTTGACAAATGCATCACGTCATGTATCCACCATTACAATATCGTACAGAATAGTTTCGCCACCCTAAAAATCCCCTGTGCTTCATCTATTCATCTCTCTCCAACTCCACAAATCACTGATCTTTTAAACATCTCTATAGTTTTGCCTAATCCAGAATGTCATATAATTGGAATCATGCAGTATATAACCTTTTCAGACTAGCTTCTTTTACTTAGCAATACACATTTGAGGTTCCTCCACATCTTTTCATGGCTTAATAGGTCATTTCTTTTTGTCACTGAATAGTTTGTCATTGTAGTAATGTACTGCTGCCTGTGTATTCATTCACTTATTGAATAACTTGGTTGCTTCCAGTTTTTGATGATTTTCAATAAAATGACCATAAGCATTCATGTGCAAAATTTTGTATAGACATGAGCTTTTCACTTAATTCGGTCAAAACCCAATACCAATAGGAGCTTAATTGTTGGATTGTGTAGTAAGACTATGCTTGGCTTTATAAGAAACTGCCAAACTGCTTCCAATGTAGCTCTACCATTTTGCATTCCCACCAGCAATAAAGTTCCTATTCCTTTGTAACCTCATGTGCATTTGATTTTGTCCACTTTTTGGATTTTAGACTTTATGAGTGTGGTGGTATCTTGTTGTTTCAGTTTGCAATTTCTTAATGACAAATGATGTTGAGTATCTCTTCATATGCTTATTTGCCATCCGTATATCTTCATGATGAAGGATCTGCTTATACCTTTTGCTTATTTTTTAATTGGGTTGTTTGTGATGTTGTTGTTGAAACTTATGAGCTCTTTATATGTTTTGGATACAAGTTCTTTATCAGATATGTATTCGCAAATATTTTCTCCTAGTCCATGACTTGTCTTTTCAAATTCAGTGTCTTTTACAGGGTAGAAGTTTTTAATTTTAATAAAGTCCAACTTACCAATTTTTCTTTCGTGTTTTGGTATTATGCCTAAAAACTCATTACGAAACCCAAGGTCACCTAGCTTTTTCTTCTATTGTTTCTTCTGGAAGTTTTATCATTTTTTATTTTACATTTAAGCCTATGGATCTATTTTGAATCAATTTTGTGAAATTTGCAAAGTCTGTGTCTAGATTTATTTTCTTTGCATGTGGATGTCCAATTGTTCCAGCACCATTTGTTAAAAAGACTATCCTTTCTCCGCGGAATTGCCTGTTCTCTTTTGACAAAGATCAGTGGAATATTTTTGTGTGGATTTGTTTATGGGCTCTTTATTCTGTTCCATTGATCTACCTGTCTATTCTTTCACCAATACTATGCTGTCTTGATCACTATAGCTTTATAGTAAGTATTAAAGCTGAGTAATGTCAGTTCTCCAACTTTGTTCTTCTTCAGCATTGCATTGGCTATTCTTGATTTCTGCCTTTCTCTATAAACTTTAAAATCAGTTTGTTGATATCCACATAATTGTTTCTTGGTATTTTGATTCATATTGCTTTGACTTTATAGACCAATTTGGTAAGAATTGATATCTTAACAATACTGAGTCTCCAAATCCATGAATATGAAATATTTCTCCATTTATTTAGATACTCTATGATTTCTTTCATGGGTTTGTAGTTCTCCACATATAGACTTTGTGCATATTTTGATAGATTTATACCTAAGTATTTCATTTTATTGTGGTACTGATATAAACAGTATTATTTGCTTATTTATTTATTTATTTAACTTAGAAAGATTCAACCTGAGCTAACACCTGTGCCAATCTTCCTCTATCTTTTTTTTTTTTATGGGTTGCCATCACAGCATGGCCTCTGATGAGTGGTGTAGGGTTGTACCCAGGAATCGAACTTAGGCCACTGAAGTGGAGTGTGCAGAACTTAACCACTAGGGGCTGGCCCCAGTGGTACTATATTTTTTTATTTCAACTTCCTATTGTCCATTACTGGTATAAAGGAAAAGAACTGACTTTTTTATATTAACCTTTTATTTTATGATCTTGTGATAATTGCTTATTAGTTCCAGGAGTTTTGGTTATTGCTGTTGTTGATTCTTTAGAATTTTCCACATAGGCAAACATATTACTTGTGAACAAGGACAATATTGTTTCTTCCTACCTAATATGTATACCTTTTATTTACTTTTCTTATATTATTGTAATAGCTATGACTTCCAGTAAAATATTGAATAAGAGTAATGAGAGGGAACATCCTTTCCTTGTTCTGTATTGTAGGGAGAAATCATGTAATTTCTCACCACTAAGCACTTGGTCATGATATACAATCCTTTGCATGTATTGCTCAATTCAACTTGATAGTTTTTGTTGAGGATTGTTATATCTATATTTTAATGGGCGTTGGGGTTTGCAGTTTTCATTTCTTGTAATGTCAGTTTGATTTTGGTATCAAGGAAATACTTACTTCATTGAATGATTTGGTAACTGTTTCTTTCTCTTCTATTTTTTTGGAAGAGTTTTGAAAGATTGGTGTTAATTCTTCCTTAAAAGTTTGGTAAAATTCACCAGTGAAGCAATATACCCCTGGGCTTATTTTTGTGGAAAAAGTTTTTGACTACTATTTTCATCTCTATTTGTTATATGTCTATTCTGATTTTCCATTTATTCTTTTTTTTGGCTTTATTGAGATATAATTGACAGGTAAAATTGTAAGATATTTAAAGTGTACAATGTGATGATTGCATATACATATACATTATGAAAAGATTCTCCTAGCAAGTTAATTAACATATCCTTCACCTCACATATTTACCTTTTTGGGTGTGTGAGAATGTTTAATAAGATGAATAAGGTCTAAGGATCTAATGTGTAATATGGTGGCTACAGTCTTATTTCTTCTTGAGTTTGTTTATGTAGTTTGTGTTTTTCTAGAAATTTGTCCCTTTCATCTAAGTTGACTATTGTTGGCATACAATTGCTCATAGTATTCCCTGATAATCCTTTTAATTTCTGTAAGAGCAGTATTAATGTCCTCTCTTTCATTCCTGATATTAGTTATTTGAGTGTTGTCTTTATCTTGGTCAGTGTAGCTAAAAGTTGTCAATTTTGCTGGTCTTTTCTTTTGATTTTGTTCAAGTTGTATTTTTTTCTACTTATATTGTATTGATTTTGCTCTAATCTTTATCATTTCCTTACTTCTGTTTGCTTTGGGTTAATTTGGCCTTTTATTCTACTTTGTTAAAGTAAAAGGCTAGATATTTATTTGAGATCAATTACTTTTTAACAGTCTTTTACAGCTCTAATTTTCCCTCTAAGCTCTGCTAGAGCTGTGTCTTATAATTTTTTTTATTATGCTTTCATTTTCAATTATCTTAATATATTTTCTTACTTCCTCTGTGATTTTTCCTCTGACCCATTGGTTATTTAAGAGTGTGTTGTTTAACCTCCAAAGACTTGTGAATTTCTCAAATTTCCTTCTGTTGCTAATTTCTAGTTTCATTCTTTGTGTGAACTGAATCCTTTTAAATGTATTGAGATTTCATACGTGCTATCCTGGAAAATGTTCCATGTGCACTTGGGAAGAGTCTGCATTTTGTGGACATCGGGTGGACTGGTCACTAGATATTCATGAAGTCTAGTCAGTTTATTGTGTTCTTAAATCTTATATTTCCTTGTCGATTTTTGTGTAGTTGTTCTTTTCATTATTGAACATGGGACACTGTAGTCTGCAACTATTATTGTTGAATATATCTCCCTTCAATTCTGTCAATTAATTTCATGTATTTCAAGGCTCTGTTCTTAGTTTCATATATGTTTGTAGTTATGTAGGAGAATAAATGACTTACAAACAACATATATTTATGCTGTCTGGTATATTTAAGTTTGCAATTACCTTTACTGGTGTTCTTCATATTTTTGTCTTCTCATTTTAGCATGAAGGACTCCCTAAGTATTTTTTGTAGGACAGGTCTGCTAGCAAGGAATTCTCTCAGATTTTGTTGATCTGAATGTCTTAATTTATTTTCCATTTTTTAACAGCTTTATTGAGGTATAACTGATCTATAATAAACTTCATATATTTAAGGTGGACATTTTGCTAAGTTTTCACATAGGTATACATCCATGAAACCTTTCCCACAGGCAAGATAATGAACCTACATATCACCCCAAAAGTTTTCTCATGCTCCCTTGTAATCCTTAGTTCCCATCCATCCCTTCCCGAGGCAATTCTGTCACTATACATTAATTTTAATTTCCTAGAATTGTATATAAATGGATTAACACAGTATGTACTCTTTTTTGGCTTGACTTCTCTCATTCAGCACACATTTTGAAATTCATTCATGTTACAGCATGTATCAATAGTTCATTCATTTTTGTTGTTGAGTAGTATTCCATTACCAGAATATATCAGTTTGCTTATCCACTTGTTGTTTGTCCACTTGTTGATGGACATTTGTATTGTTTCCAATTTTTAACTATTATAAATAAAACTGATAGAAACAGTTGTGAACTTTGTTATGGGCATAGGCTTTCTTTTCTCTTCTATAAATACCTAGATGTGGAATGACTGTATCATATGCAATTTTATATTAACTTCTGAAGAAACTGCCAAACTGTTTCCAAAGTGGTTTTGCCATTTTATTTTATTTTTTAATTTTCTTTTTGCTGAGGAATATTTGCCCTGAGCTGACATCTGTGCCAATCCTCCTCTATTTTTTTCTACGTGGGATGCCTCCATAGTGTGGCTGGTCAGGGGAGTAGGTCTGTTCCCCAGATCGAACCTGTGAACCTGGGCCACCACAGCAGAGCATGCAGAACTTTAACCACTGGGCAACGGACCCAGGCCCTGATTTTGTCATTTTAAACATCCATCAACATTGTATGAATGTTCTATTTGTTCCATATGCTCCTGAACACTTGGTATAGTCTTTTTTCATTTTAGCCATTTTTTAAGTGTGTAGTGGCATCTTTGTATGGTTTCAATTTGCGTTTCCCTAATGAGTAATAAGATGATCAACTTTCATGTGCTCATTTGCTAGTCGTATCTTCTTTGGTGAAGTGATTGTTCAAATATTTTGCTCATTTTCTAGTTGTCATTTTTTAAATATTGTTTTTAGAATTCTTTGTAAATTCTGGAAATAGTACCTTTGTCAGATATATACTTTGCAAATATCTTCTTCCAGTATGTGGCTCATCTTTCCATTCTTTTAACTATGCCTTTGAAACTGCAAACTTTTAGTTTTGATGAAATCTAATTGAACAATTTGTTCTTTTATGGATGATGTTTTGATGTTATATCTCAGAAATCTTTGTGTAACTCAAGGTCTAAAAACCTTTCTTGTAGCTGTGTTCTTTAAGTTTTATAGTTTTGAGTTTCATATTTATGCCTATGATCTGTTTTAAGAAAATTTTAAATGTGGTGCAAAAAATGGAGTAAGTTTGAGGCTGGCCAGATGGTGTAGTGGTTAAGTTTGCACACTTTACTTCAGCAGCCCAGGGTTTGCAGGTTCAGTTCCTAGGACTGGACCTAGCACTGCTAGTCAAGCCATGCTGGTGCAGCATCCCACATAAAATAGAGGAAGATTGGCACAGATGTTAGCTCAATGACAATCTTCCTCAAGCAAAAAGAGGAAGATTGGCAACGGGTGTTAGTTCAGGGCAGATCTTCCTCACACACAAAAATGGAATAAGTTTTCTGTCTTTGCTTCCTTCCTTCCTTCCTTCCTTCCCTCCCTCCCTCCCTCTTTCCCTCTTTTCTTTCTCTTTCTTTCTTTCTTTCTTTCTTTCTTTCTTTCTTTCCTTCTTTCTTTCTTTCTCCCTCTCTCTCTCTCTTTCTTTCTTTATCCATACATAAACCATTTAACACCATTTGATGAAAAGACTATACTTTCTGTGCTGAATTGTCTTTGCATCTTTTTCAAACGTCAGTTCTCCAGTATGTATGTTTCTTACTGGACCCACTACTCAGCTCTGTTGGTCTATTTGACCATCTTTGAGTAATACCACTTGTAGTGATCACTATAGTTTTATAAGCTCTTTTCAAATTGGGTAGCAATTCTGATTTTGTTCTACATGTAGAACTCAGCAAGTACTCCAATTTTGCTCCTCTTTTTAAAACTTGTTTTGGTTATTCTAAGACATTTGCATTCTCATTTGGATTTTAGAGTCAGTTTGAGAATTTGAAAAAAAAGCTCTCAGGAATTTGGATTGGAGTTGCATTGAATATACACATCAATTTAGGGATAATTCATATCTTAACAACCCATTAACATAGTGTATCTCTTCTTTCACTAGGTCTTCTCTAATTTCTCTTATCATCATTTTACAGGTTTTTATTTGCAGATCTTCTGTATCTTTTTTTAATTCACATTTTTAACGCTACTGTAAAGGGTATTTTTAAATTTCAATTTCTGACGATTCATTAGTTTTATATAGAAATATAGTTTATTTTACTATATTGATCTTACCTTTAATATTGTCAAACTTGTATAATACTTCTGGGAATTTTTTGAGGCTTCTGTCAGGTTTTCTACATAGATGATCACATTGTCTTCAAACAAAGACAGTTTTACTTTTTTCCTTACAATCTGAATACTGTTTACTTCTTTGTCTTTCCTGCTTGCATTGGCTAGAACCTCCAGCACAATGTGGAATAGATGTGATGAGAGCAGATATTCTTGCCTTGTTTCTAATCTTAGGGATGAAGCATGTAGTTTCTCAGCATTAAATGAGATGTTAGCTGGGGATTTTCATAGATGCCCTTCATCAGGTTGAGGTTTTTACCTTTTTGATAGAGCTTTTATCAGGACTGGATGTTGGATTTTATAAAAGATTTTTCCTGAGTGCATTGAGGTGATCATATTTTTTTAAAATGTGGTTAATTACATGGATTGATTTTTAATTTTAAACCAAGTTTACATTCCTGTGATAACCTCCCCTTGACAAGTATTGTCCTTTTTATATATTGTCAGATTCAATTTGCCAGAATTTTAGGCATCTATATTAATGAAGCATATCAGTTGGTAGGTTTCATTGTCTTGCAACGCCTTGGTCCAGTTTTGGAATCAGGGTATTGCTGCTTCACAGAATAAGTTGAGGAGAATTCCTTGCTTTTCAATTTTCTGGAAGAGATTTTGTAGAATTTTGTAGATACTACTCCTTTCTTAAATGTTTGTTAGAACTCACCCATAAAGTCATCTGACCTGGAAAATTCTTTATTGGTAGGTTTTTAACTACAGATTCAATTTCTTTAGTAGATATGGAACTATTCACACTATTTCTTCTTGAGTAAACTGCCATAGTTTGTATCTTTCAGGAACATTTTCATTTTATCAAATCTGTCAAACTGACAGGCATAAAGTTATTCACAATATTTCCTTATTATCTTGTAAATATCTGTAGAATCTGTACCGGTATCACTTACCTCAATCCTCATATTGATAATTCATTTCTTCTTTCTTTCCTGATCAGTATAGCTAGAGGTTTATCAATTTTATTGGTTTAATCTAAGAAATCATTTTTAATTTCATGGTTTTCTGTATTGTTTTTCTGTTTTCTCTTTCCTGGATTTCCACTTTTATTTTGATTATTTTGTTCATTTTGTTTGCTTTGGGTATATTTTGCTTGTCTTTTTCAAGTTTCTTATGTTGAAGTTGTTTATTTGAGGACGTTATTATTTTCTCATATAGGCATTTATTGCTATAAATTCTGTCTCCCCATACTTACACTGCTTTAGCAGCAAGCTACAAGTTCTGATATGTTGTGTTTTCACTGTCGTTCAGTTCAAAATATTTCCTAATTTCTTTTCTGATTTCTTTTGTGACCCATTAGTTATTTAGAATTTACTTATTTCGTTTCCAAATATTTGGGAATTTTCCAGATATCCTTTAGGAATCAATCCCTAATTTAATTCCATTGTGGGAAAAGAACATTTTTTTCGTATGACTTTTAAACTTATTAAACCCTATTTTATGGCCAAGAATATGGTTTATCTTAATAGATGCTCCAAGTGCACTTAGAAATAACAGTGCCCATCAAAGGATGAATGGATGGAGAAGATGTGGTATATATACACAATGGAATACTACTCAGCTATAAAAAAGATGAACTCTTGCCATTTGGAACAACATGGATGGACCTTGAGAGTATTATGCTAAGTGAAGTAAGTCAGATGGAGAAAGTCAAATGCTGTATGATCTCACGCATAAGTAGAAGATAAAAACAACAGCAACAACAAACAAACACATGCATACAGAAAGTAGATTGGTGGTTACTACAGAGGAAGCGGGGAGAGAGGAGGGCAAAAGAGGTGACAGGGCACATGTGGATGGTGATGGATGGTAATTAGTCTTTGGGTGGTGAACATGATGTACTCTACACAGATATTGAAATATAATGATGTACACCTGAAATTTACATAATTTTATAAGTCAATGTTACCTCAATAAAAAAAAAACCTGTAGCTGACTCATTAATGGGTCCTGAAATCAATTTCATGGTTGTAGACTAGATTTACTAATACAAAATAGATTGAAATAGAAAATATCTGAGTGAGTACATACCACTTGTTAAAGATAAATATTACTTTGTAGAAAAAAAATAACATACATTCTGCTGTTGTTGAGTGACGTGTTCTGTAAATGTCCATTAGGTCGAACTAGTAGAAAGTGTTTTCTACAATGTTAATGATTCTCTGTTTACATTTTATATCAATTGTTGAAAGAAAAATATTTGAATCTTTGGCTGTAAGGGTAGACGTCTATTTTTTCTTGTAGTTCTAACAGGTTTTGCTTTAAGTATTTTGAATTTTCGTTTTTAAGAGCATAAATGCCTATTAATGTTATGTCCTTTTGATTAATTGTTCTGAATCTACTTTGTCTGACATTAATATAGCCACCAGAGGTTTATTTTGGCTAGTATTAGCATGCTCTACTTTTTCTATCATTTTACTTTTCACCTATTTGTGTCTTTATAAAGTGAGTTTCTTATAGGCATTTAGTTGTGACTTTCTATTTTTTCCAATTTTTCTTTTTATTGGAGTGCTTGGACCACAGTAGTTTAATGTGATTATTTATATCTATTTTATTCTCTTATCTTACTGTTTATCTACTTGTCCCATCTGTTCTTTGTTCCTTTTTTCCACTTTTTCTGTCTTCTTTGGGATTTTTTTATGTTTACATTTTATTTCCTTTATTGTATTATTAGCTCTCTTTGTTTGTTATTTAGGTGGCTGCTTTAGGGTCTAGTGTAAACATCTTTAACTTATCACAGTCTGCCCTCAGGTGATATTATATCACTTCATACACAGAATAAGAACTTTGCAAAAATTTAGAGTTAGAGTAACTATGTAACTGTAAACTTATTTTTTCTTTTTCTTTTTTTTGCTATTGAGGAAGAGTTTTGGAGTTGTAAAAAAGAATGAGTAGAACTTTGTAGCTGCTTTTAGATATGTTAGAATGTTGCTCCTTTTTAGAACCAGCAGCAAGTCACCAAAGTCATATTACCTGGTTCCTCTGATGCAAGAATTTTAGAAATAGATTGCCTGCATGGTGCTGCTGGAATATCAGAAACCTAGAAAACACCACGTATGAATTGTAAAGAATTTTACTAAGATCTCAAATTTTCATGGAAAGTGAGATGTATTGTGGGGTTTCCTAAACCGTTATTATATGTGTTATTTATGTGTAAGATGTAAATATTTATCTTTGGAAAAGAAATATTCAAACCTGAATGGATTCTGAACACACTGCTTGCTCTATTCCCATCTTTTAGATTCTCAGTAAAGATTCTGTTATATCCTATGAACAAATCCATTTCTTTTTTTTTAACTAAGTGTTTCCAAAAGTTTTGTGGCGATATTGCTATATAGTTTCAGTTCGTCGTACCTAAATCTACCATCTACGCTTCTCTACCTTGCTCTCTGCCTTGGGAGGACCCATATGAGTTGCAGCAAATAGTTTCTTTGCCCTCTAACTACTGAATGGGTTTGACTTGTGCTAATAAGAGGAAAGGGAGAGGTTAAGATATTCATTCCTCCAGTTCCGACTTTACTTGGTTATCTCCCTCTATTTTTGTCCCTGATGAAATATCGCTTTTCTCAAAATGGTCTTCTGCAAATGACTCTCCCTCTCCTTGTTTGGCTCTGTTCCCCTCTTCTTAGCCCTTTAGCTTGTATCGGTAACAGTTCATAGCCCTGGGTTACTGCACTGTCCCTTTTGGTTTCTTTATAATCTGTCCATACCTTAGTAATAGTTAAGCTCTCTTTGAAATATCCTTCCTCCTGGGATTTTTGTTTTCTGTTTTTTTCAGAATAGCTGTTAACATCCCTCAGAACCCTAGTGTTTCAGAGAATATAATTTAGGAAATCTCAAGTGCTTTAAAGAGCCATAGACTGTGATTCAGTGGGCACGGTATTTAGTTTCAATTCTAACAAAAACTGCTTTTGAAAACTTTGTTAAATCACTTAACCTCTGTAGGCTTTTAGTTTCTTCATTTGTATAATAAGGTCATCACATTAGGTGATTCCTAGAGATCTTTTAAACTCCAACACTCTCAGACACTATTTTCTTAGCCACAACACAAGGTACTCTATCAGGACACTTATAAATTTACAATCTTTTATTTCTTCAATGAAAATTTCCATGATTTTAGTTATGATTAAGATAGAAAACTCAGAAAACTAAGCCTATGCTTTTATTTCATCTAAATAAATAAAAAACAGAAAAGCTATAGAGTTGTTTTTTCTTTTCCAAAGGCAGCATTGCATTATATATAAAACTTTACACATTGAAATTCAATGTGCACTCAACCAAATGGGTAAACATTAGTTGGGATTTATACACAAGTTGTCACTAATTTTAGCGAATTAATTTTGTATGTTTATGGTTCAATAAATTCAGCTAGAGATGAGATTGGTATTAAAATTTTAGGAAGTCTACAAAATGCACGCACACATACATAATACGTGTATACATATATACATACTTACATACTTAACACCTAACAGAACAGAGAGAACAAATAATCAGGTTAATTACATGTGGTTAATCTCTCTCAGATATGTTGAACATGTGTGAGTATCTTACTGATATCAGTTAATAATTCTTCTTAGATGTTAATTTAACTGATTAAATGTGTTGTGTTTTCTACTTGAGATTTTTTGTGAGACAATTTGCTATCTTTGGGATTATTATTTAACATAAATGAAGTATTAAGAAAATGATTGGAGCCTTTTTACATTGCTTGTAGTAAAATAAGTCTACCTTCTTTAAAGTTCTGAATGGTTTATATATTACTTATGTTTTCTCAGGTCCTTAAAGACAAAATAGAATTATTAAACCAGAGGCAAGAAAGTTGGTAGTAAAGTGGATAATTAAAGAAGAACTGTCTAGTAAAAGGATTGTGATAAAGTCACAGAATCTTTATCAATACTGCTTGCTATAACTGAAAAATTGCTTTTGAATTATTATTTAAATTATGCTATTCTTAAATATAGTCACGTATACTGATGAAACACCATCTGGAAGTTTGGGGGGAAGTAACTACCAATCTTCTTTATATTTTTTAATTAGCATTTATTCTGAGTTATACTTATGACTTCATTTGTATTAAATATTTATAGATTACAGCCATTGCTGAATATTTATGGTATTGGACATCATAAATTGGATTTCAAAAGGAAAGGACAAAATTGCCTGTCCTTTCTTTGACACTGATGCAACTTTGGAATTGCTTTATGGGAAGGAATATTAATTATTTTTCTTTTCTCAATAACTAATCCCAAAGTCATATTTGATCTTTTCATATTTTTATGTTTCCTTGGTTTGCTACATTCTCCTGTATATATCCTCTTTAACAGCATTACTCAAGGGGCAGTGTATTATAGCACATCAGATCACATACTCAGGGGCCAGCTTCCTGGGTTTGAATCCGGGTCTGCACCAAGGATGGGTAGGTAGTGAATATCTCTATACTTTAATTTCCTGACTGCAAAGTGGGAATAATAGGTTTGTTATTAGGAATACATATACATACACACACATTCATACACAAATAAAACTGTAAACTGCCTGACATATGGTGAACACTACATAGGTATTTGCTATTAATAATCCCTCCTTCTTTTATCATTCATTCATTTTTTTTTCTTTGACTCTGCCTTCCTTCTAATTTACTTAACTTTCTCTTCTATATTTTACTCACAGCTGTTTGAGTTCATATTTTATCTAAATTTCTATTAGAAAAATAATTTTTAATTTTGCCCATCTGTGTATTTTTATTTCTCAAATGTAAATTTTCCCCTTCAGAATAAAATATAAGAACAATCTATGAAATCTAACATGTCTACAATAGCAAATGCTAAATATTTTTAGTTATCATTTATTTGTATACTGTATTGATTTGTCCTTAAGCTATAAAATCAAAATATAAAGACTTTGGCAAATAATCAAGTATACATGTCTGTGAATGCAAATGGTTCAGTAGTCATCATTTTCTTGATTTTTGTCTAAAAATTTTAATTTTTTTCTTATCATGAGAAAAGATTTATAAATCAAACTTTCTTGATTACTAGGTCTGATTGTGTTCCAGTACACCACAAGACATACAAGAAGGTGTCCAGAAAACCACTGGTAACCTGTGCCCACCGTAGTCCTGGTCCACACGTTTCTTGATTTCTTGGCACTTGAATGTTTGGTCTTATCTTTTTGAGCAGAGTGTTTATATTTCTATAGAATTAATGAAACAACTTTGTGAAATGTAATAACGTATGTCTTTCCTTTTACATTTACCAAAAAGTTTAGTTATTTATCTATAAATGTATAACATTTTATATCTTACATCTACAAATTAGTGACATCAAATAGGTTTTTAAAAATTCCCAGCCCGTAGCAACATTCTGTCCTATGGAAAGCTGCTGAGTGGCATGGCTTGGCTGCAGTGAGGATTAATAACCTGAGAAGTATAGTCTCGGTTTGTCTGGATATTATCTTTTAGTGCTGTGTACTTGCTCTGAGACGCTGTGCCAATGAGATTAAGGTAATTTTCAAAGATATTTAAATTATGTTGGTGACCTTGTTCACAACTCACTTTAATCTATCAAAACAATATCTCCTTTTCCTTTAAAAAAATTATGAGTTTGTGTGCTTTTAGCTGGTCTTACGTTTCTGGATGGCAAAGTCTCCTATCAGGAGGCATATTTATATTGCTACTCTTTTGATTTTGTTTGGATAGTTCTGTGTCTGCTTTCATTGCTCAGTAATTCCATTAATCCTAATTGTTTTCGTCTTTATTATCATGTTCTCCCACGGGAGCTCCCTATTATAATAATATATTGGATGGTTTAAAATTTTTTCATTGACTTTAGTAGGACCAATTTAAGGTATTTTATTGAAATGCAAATTTCACACTTTTAAAATTCTATGTACCTGAATATATATGTTTAATTAAAAGGTGTCAGAGGGGGAAAGGATATCAGGACAATTATACTATCTTTTTCTGAAAACATTTTCAGCAGACCCGACCTCCTAGATGAGCAAATACACTTTCATCATATTGATTAAAAAAAAACAACAACAGAGGCCAGCCCAGTGGTGTAGTGCTTAAGTTCACATGCTCTGCTTTTGTGGCCTGGGGTTCTCAGGTTTGGGTCCCGACTGCAGACCTACCACCGCTAGTCAGGCCATAGCGGGCCGCATCCCACATAAAATAGAGGAAGATTGGCACAGATGTTAGCTCAGGGCCAATATTCCTCACAAGCAAACAAAGAAAAACCTTAAAGATAAACTGGGAACTGAGAATGCAAACTCCCTGTCACAATTGGAACTCGTTATTTTTTTCAGTCCTCCCCTCTTTATTACCTTCTGCCTATCCACAACCAAGTTAGCCTCAGACAGCTCAATTTCATTTTTGAGGATTTGCAGACCATCTGAAAATTAAAACATTACTTGCAGCTCTACTAAAGATGCAATAATTTGAGGGAAGATGAGACACTTTGTTCAGATTCCAGACAGTGAATATAATCCATAGCCTGCTCTAAAGCTCTGTAGGATACTCTCTTCAAAATGTATACAATACTACACCTCAGTCATTTTAAATTCAAAGACAATGAAAGATTGGCCAGGTGTTTTTTGTTTTTGGTATTTTTTTTTGCTGAAGAGGATTCGTGTCAATCTTCCTCTACCTTTTAGCATGTGGGTGCCAGCACAACATCGCTGTAACAGAGCAATGTAGGTCTGCGCCCAGGAACTGGAGCCTGGGCTGCCAAGGAAGAGCATGCTAAACTTAACCACAAGGCCACCAAAGCTGGCCCTCACCAGGTATTTTTTGATGTACAGAATTCAAAGAGTTGATAGGTGGGGATGTATAGAAGAAAATGAAAGCATAAGTACTATTGGTGATGTCACAGGAGTATAAATGGAGGGGAAATGAAGGATGAAAAAGGAGGACCTCTAAGATAAATATAAAGAGACAAGGATCTCTTTTACTGTATTCATTTATTTATTTTTATTATTATTATTAGTAGTAGTAGTAGTAGTAGTAGTAGTATTTTGCAAGTGGTCAGCTTTGAGGGCTTTTTTTCCTAATGATAGCACTTACCACTGAAGAAGGTAATGAATTCACAGACCAACAGTAGGCCTAGATTCACACAAAGGGGTAACTCTTGTTAATGTAGGAAAGCAGAAAACTTGCCATAGTGTTTAATTTGTAAATTCCCGTGCGTCTTTTTTCATTTTCATTTTATGCCTTTCCTAGTGAATTATTGTTGGCTAAAAAACATATTTGCTTTAAAAATACACTAAAATGGTTTCAGATGGTGATTATGTTTTCCCTCATTGGAAATAAGAGAACAGATGCACAGTTTAACTGTGATACAAAAATTACAGGTTCCCAAACCAAAAATAGTTTCCTTAATATGTATGTGTTATATCTCCATTGCCATTTTTCCCTAAAATGTTGAGACTGACAGCTGTTATTAACAGGTAGGTTGGTTGAGAGAGTCTTTTTTAATTCAATTGAAAGACCTCCTGCTGTTTTTGAACGAGAGAGATAATCCTCCATATTGGGAACCCAAACATGGAATTGACCATATCCTTTATAATATCCACTTGAGCTTCCCGGTACTCTTTCTTTTACCTACACCCATTATGTGTGCATCATCTGTGTGGCTCGTGCTTCTTGAATATAAAATCATTTGCCCTTATGGCAAAATAAATTAAAGAATTTATGCAAGTAGCTCTAGTCTCCCCTGCAAAACAAATCATTTCCTCAATTGTTCAGGGGAAAAATGACTATATTAATTTACATAGAGTAAATCAGTTTACAAATCACAATCATGTTAGCCTTAAAATAAATATTTCTGCCCATGTCATAATTTTTTTCTGGTGGGCTCAGTTTAAAAATAAAAAGGACTAAAAATGCTTTCATAAAGTAGCATTGCTTTACTAGGAATTAATAGTGGGACCTGACCATATGTGGGAATTAACAGTGGGGACTTGACTATAAGCTTCATGAAAGTGGGGTCTTGTTCTCATTCATTGCTGAATTCCCAGTGCCCAAAGTAGTGTCCAGCTCACAGTGTTGACAATCATTAATAAATCAATAAGCTGCTATAGGGGCCAGCCCTTTGGCCGACTGGTTAAGTTTGTGGGCTCTGCTTCGGCGGCCCCGGGGTTTCGCTGGTTCAGATCCTGGGTGTGGACATGTCAGCACTCATCAGGCCATGTTGAGGTGGCGCCCCACATGTCACAACTAGAAGGACCCACAACTAAAATATACAACTAAGTACTGAGGGGATTTGGGGAGAAAAAGCAGGGAAAAAAAAGAAGATTGGCAACAGTTGTTAGCTCAGGTGCCAATCTTTACAAAATAAGTAAATAAATAAGCTGTTATCACTTAAAGTTATGGTGTATTAGTTTTGTATCATATTATGATTCTTTTGTGGGGGGAGAATAAAAGATATTCCCATATACAGACAAAATATATAGTTAAAAAGACGAAAATTAGTTATTCCATTTAGCTGTTAAAATCATATCCACATTATCACACCATTGATTCAATTGTGATGCAATACCAAATAAAGGAATTGGAAGTATTCTGGGTGCAGCTTAAAGTGTTGATTTTATCTGTCCTCCCATATCTTTCATTGAAGTGATATGTTGAAAATCACCTTATTAAAATATGTTTTAAAATTAAGTTTATGCATTAATGTAAATTCATATAAAATCATATAAAGTCATCTTATAAAAAGAGGTTTAGAGTAGATCTTGATTCTGAAACCCATTTAAAGATTTTTAAAATTAAATATAACAGTCGGAGTTTGTTACAATTCCCATACTTGCTTTTGTATGTTAACAATATAAGAGTAACCAATGTTACTAGGTTTCTTACTGAAAATATGAGGGGAAGTCCTATTTTTCAGTTACTTTTATCTCTATTTTCCAAAAATTGTCAATCTCTTCTTTCTAAATTTTCCTAAAAGTGTATGAGCCATTATTAAGAATAAGGTAGTTATTGATGAACATACTGAATAAAAAAAATCTCTCTTTTGTGCTTTTTTGGTTACATTAAGATTTATACACTTTAATAAAGTACAACATTCATTACTCCTTTGCTTATTTTTTACTCTCAAATGTTAAATTCATTTAACATTGGAATTCATTAATCAGTGAACTTAATATTGAAAAACCTTTTACATTTTTAATTGTGTACTACTTCTTGCAAGGTAAACAATTTTTCAGTTGTTAAATTGCATTAAATTCAAAAGTCTAAATTTATATTAAAAGAAATGTGGCTTGTGTTTCTTTAAAATAAATTTTCATGATTATCACCTACATTTTTGTTTTCCAGAATGTTGTCCAAGTTGTGGTGTATTTTTTCCTCTTTTTCTTAATGCAAATAAGCTATTTTCTTTCATGAACTATGTAGAAATTTCTGCTAACCCATCTGCTTTAGAAGCCACAGCTTGAATTTTAAAGATGCAATATTATTTTCTGTACTTATTTCTGCAAATTTTCCAGTGTTTGCCCTGTCTTGGTACTTTTGTCTGCAAATGAGTCAAATTACTTTTGCCTATCTGAAGATCTTGGAAATAAGTGTTGGCACTCAATCCGCGAGGCTCAGGTTTGTTAGAGCTTAATGTTTACAAATCCAAAGTGCTGCACTCTCGATTTTAAACCAGGAGCCCAGTGTCTTCAGTCTAGCAGAATACCTTTTGGTGATAGTAAATGAGCTTCCTCTGGAGTTTTATTACCTCTTTCCGGCTCCCAGGACATTGTTACATTTAAAGAAGCAGAAATACATCAAATGGTACACTTGTGGGCCTTAAGGAGTTAACTCAAACTCATAGTGAGAAAATGAAAATTACTTTCAACAACAACGTCACTGTGAAATACGTTTACTTGGTAAACATTAGTTGAACTCATCTCTTTCGGGTCTGTCCTGATGACTTTTTCATTGTATTGGGAGAAAAATCATAATCTGGATAGTTAAGATTAATATTTTTCCTAAAATGTAGGAGTTGAGAGAATATTTTCTAACTTATAAGGACAATAATGCTGTTTCCATTCAGTTAAATGTTCTTTTTGTTTGAGAGGCAGAAAGGTTAGGACCTTATTGAAGATTATCAAAAGATGAGTGTTTCAGGTGAGTGGCCACCCAGTGTCTGTTACCCCAAGGGATTTCCCTTCTGCACGTGAATAATCACACAAAATCCAAGTTATTAAATGAAAAGAGTAAATTCATGGGATAATACAGATTTTCAGAGGTCTTGATTACAATTCACAGAAGTTTAGAAAATTGAGAAATGCCCTCTCTTGACACTTCATCTACTCTGTTATTTGATCGTCTACTTTCAATATGTGTTTAATTAGTGTTGTATGCAATAGCCTAGACAGAATTGGAGTGAATGCCCTCTGGTTGTGAGGTGATTTGTCACTTTTCAGAGGCAGAGAAATGAAAGGTTATTGACTAAAGGGCTCTGGCCTCTTCTAAAGCTTCTTGTCCCCCATGGTACCTCCCAGGACATCACGGGTCCAAGGAACCACTGAGATCAGAGACAGCAGGAACCACCTGTTCACTTCCTAGGAGTGAGCAGCTCTCCAGTATACCACAGATATTTTGTCTAGTTTCCTGTAAGTAATCCAGCTAGTCTTAAATGAATTCCCTAAATCAAGGATGGGCAGAAGGTTCATACTTAGGAGCTGGGTGTAAGAGCTAGCAAGTAAATTAGTAGAGGAATCAGAGGTTTCTATCTTTAGGTCTTTAAGTCTCTGACAGCTGTTCGTTGCTTATAAAGGTGATGCTTTTTCTGACATCACACCAAAATTTTCCAGACTGACTTCCAAATCAGGATGAGACCCATATCTTTTCTTTTTTATATTTAGGAAAGTGTTTTCCAGTAGATCCTCAAGATATTTGGGATAAATATTTCTGGTATAACTATTTAGTTAAGAGATACAAACAAACAACCAGTAATGAGTTAGCATAATGAGCCCTTTGGCTTCAAATACTTAAAGTAGTTTTAGAAACTTTTTTAACAGAGTCTTGCACTACTCTTTGAGACTGAGGCTGCTCTTTGAAACATGGACTGTAAAGGTGGCATTCTGGATCAATAATATTCTATCTTGTAGAAAAGAGCTCACATGGTGATCAGTTCCTATGGGGAAATGTTACTTTGGGGTTTAAATTTACTGCTTGATTTTATGGGGTTTTCTTTTTTCCCCAACAGAACACCCTTAAGTTGTGACTCAGGATCTCTCTGCCAGTGCTTTTAAAATCTGACGATTAAAGTTCTGACTCATAAGCTCAGCAGGATTTTACAAGTTATAGGTCAACGAATAGACACAGAGGTGTGCATGATGGGAACTTACCCTCACGTACAATAGTAGAATCCCTTTCTCCTTCCTCTGCCAAAGTCACAGGAAGCAAGATTCTATTCTCTGAGCACTTTGAGCCAAATTGTTTTTTTGGGGCAGGCAGAATAATTTAGAGTCAAATAGAAGCACAACACCCTGACAAAATTTGCTGAAATCAAACCACAATAAGTCAGTCCCATCTCAACATCAATGTTATAAGAATATAAACATGTTAGCAATGACATTTTTCCTGCTACAAATATAGTCTAAACATATAGTGTAAAGCAAGGAGCTTTATTTTAAATCTCCAGTCACGATCACTGGAAAGAACCTGTCAGAAACTTGTCTTTGTCTATTAGCAACTACCAGGCAGCATATAGAGCTTAGCTTCCTGAGAGCATTTTCATGGGAAGGGTCACATGTAGAGCTACACGTCACTTCATTTAGGAAGAAAAAATTGAAGTTAGGCCCCAAGTTTTCTATGAAATGTGCTTTCTCATTAAAGGAAAAAGCCAGTTGAGGAAAGCCTTTCCTGATCATTAAAGAAAAAATGTACATGTTAGGAAAAATTAATATTTCAAATTTGAAGCTGTAGGAAGGAACTTTAACCTCTCCTGTGACTACAAACATTTACATTTAAGGACAAATAAGGGTTTGGTTTTGTTTCTTGTGGGGGTTTTTTGAGGAAGATTAGCCCTGAGCTGACATTCGTGCCCATCTTCCTCTACTTTATATGTGGGACGCCTGCCACAGCATGGCTTGATGAGCAGTGTGTGGGCCACACCTGGGATCCAAACTGGTGAACCCTAGGCTGCTGAAATGGGGAGCACGAACTTAACTGCTGTGCCACAGGGCTGGTCCCAAGGACACATAAGCTTTTGTTTAAGAATTTGTTTTTTATTATTGCTCAAGTTTTAGGCAGACAGACATAAATTACCTTTTTCATTCAAGCTTATACATTATTGGACAAAAGAAGAGAGGCATGGCTGGAGGAAGATTAGGCTCAAAGGACTAAAGTGAACAGATCATGTGTTAGAATGTGTCAAATATTTACCAGATATTTACTTCATAAGCATATACAGATACCCTGTATGATCTAAAACTCTACATTTTGTTTTGTTTTGTTTTTACAGAAGCTACTCAACTGGATCATAATCCTAGTAATTCAAACCCAAAATTTTACTATTTTGAATGCAAATGAAATTAACCCAATTCTCTGGTTACAACATCTAGCACTTTAGGCACAAAATAGATGTTTAATAATGTTTCTTGTTGTAGACTGAATAGAGTTCAGTTTTGTTTGTTTTGAGGATATATAACACATACCAAATTCTGATTGAAGAGATGTTTATAGTAAATATAATACGTTGTAAGAAGAAGCAATAAAAAAAAATCGTTATTTGTTTGTTCCAGTGTTAAGTAATTTAAGTAACTCTCTTCGTCTCAGTTTTGTATCTAAAACAACCTCTTCTGCTGCAATTATTCTCTGGAAAATGTGAAATTTCTAGATGGTTTTCACCTTTTCAATCATTAATAAAAGTCTATTTTTTCTCGTCTTATCAGTAAAAGAAAGATAGGGAAGAATCACTAGGGGAAATGTTAATGATGATAAGAAAAGCAGTGCATGGATAACACATACTCTTAATAATGTGACAACAGTTAAGAGCCTTTGAGTTATAATTCCTTTTTTTTTTTTTTTTTGCTGAGGAAGATTAGCACTGAGCTAACATCTGTTGCCAATCTTCCTCATCTTTTGCTTGAGGAAGACTAGCCCTAAGCTAAAATCTGTGCCAGTCTTGTTCCACTTTATATGTGGGTCACTGCCACAGCATGGCTGATGAATGGTGTTGGTTCGTGCCTGGGATCCAAACCCATGAACTTGGTGTGCCAAAGTGGAATGCTTCAAACTTAACAACTATGCCATGGGGCCAGCCCCTGTAACTCCAGTTTTAAAAAATTAAACCAAAATAGTAGCCACAAATGGAATGCTGATTTTTTTTTTTTTTTGCAATGGGAAGAAATTTTTAAGATTTTTATTCATTTCACTTTCATATAAATTAATTAAAATTTACAGGATTATCATTTTTAAGTTGAGAATCCCTTACTGAATCATGTTTCTATTTTACAAAAAACAATGTCCAAAATGGACTTGGCATATACTTTGCTTACAAAACTCTCCATTGATCCAATGCACTCTAATGATGCCTTTATTTGTGGAAAACTTAGTTTACAAGAGGTAAATGACTAACACATTAGTAGATTGTTTTCAAAGACATTGCATCAAAGATGGTTGAGGACATAAATAACATTTTAATTCGTTTATTTTAGAATCCATAAGATAATTCCTGAAGAGCCATAGGTAGGGCTACATTGTTAACTTCTAGTGAGAACAAATAAAATTCTTTTTTAGACACCCCACAATATCATTGATATAAAATGTCACTACCACTAATTGGAATAAATTCTTACCTTCCTGATTGTAAAACAGTGCTGTTCAAGATTTCTTTCTGATAATGTGGCAAGAGTAGCCTCACTTTCATCTATTAATGTCATCTCTTGTGTGCCTGCAAAATTTTCCAGAACTGATTAGAGCAGATATTAAATGATAATTGGACATTTAGTGCTCATCAAACAGAAAGTGACAGATGGGGCACTAATTAAATTATAGTTCTGACATTATTCACAATGGTTTATGACTCTTCAGTGATGACCTTCATGCATCTCTTCTCTGTACTTTTTTTCTCTGTGGTGGGGAAAGGATAGGAGGTTGATTGATAGAAAGGAAAACTCTCTCTTAAAAACACTGAGCAAAACCCGGAGATATTTAAAATGCTTAATTTTTAAAGCTATCTATCAAGATAAAATATTTTTCTGTGGTGAAATAAATAATCGTAAAACAAAAGGAAAACTTATTATGAAGCTAATGAACTAAGAAGAAAATATCTAGGTAATCCTAAAGAATATACAAAGACATTATAAGGACTCTATTTCTGGAAAGGGTAAAGACTTTTGCTCTGATTTGAATAAACAAAAAATACAACTCTGATATCAGAAATGAGGATGCAGTACTTTTTTATTAATGCCTTTTTTGTTTGTTAACTCAAGCTTGCATAACTAGTTATCTCCACCAGCTAAATGAAGAACCCTGTTGAAAAGGAAGGCGTGGAGAAAGGAATTAAAAGAAATTCTAAGCCACAGTTGCTGAACCAGAACTGCATTTTCCTTTTCAATTAAAAGAGAAAACACAGTGTTGATTACTTTCTAACTTTAGTTTCTTTAATTTTACACCAGTGTTTAGTAGCTTTAAAAAAAAAGGAAGAAAAAAAAAAACCCTCAAAGTAAAAGTCTCAAACACTTTGATGTTTAGCTTTAGGTTCCAGTTGTGAATAACCCTCTGCCTAGTGATTGACCACAGTTTTAATTTTAAAATAAATCATTTTGTCATGTCTCTTTCCCATAATTTTCTAGGCATTTTTTTTCTGCTGACAAATGCACTGCCATAGTTATCACTAATGATGAGACTTAGATCTGGTGAGGAATAGAACGTGTCACCCGCACACACACTATGAGATGAATAAAATAGGAGAGAAGATTATCTGTTTTTACTGATGTAATCTCTTCAGTGTGTCAAGGTATATTAAAAAATAGTGAATGAATGTAGAGTTTAGGTAATTTAGACATGATAACCAACTAGCAAATTCAATACAAAAGATTAAATGGACAAACATAGGGATGGCAATCCAGTTAGCCTGGCTTTCTGCAGGAATTTGGAGAATGTTCTTTACCACGTAAAACCCTTCTTTCTTCATTAGTAAAATAACATGGATTTAGTAAAAATTTTATAAGTCCTTTTGTGCCTTCAAAAGTCTTGTATTTGTTGTGGATGACTCATGTTTCAAGTCAATAAAATCAATATATGTCAATAGTAGTTTAATTTTAAAGAAATTTTCATATAAATATTATCAATGATGTAATAGTTTCTGTATTACTCAAAGAAATGCGAATGTTCTCACTAATATAACTAAAGAGTAATATTTAGAACATTTTCTGGTTAATAGCAGCTACTTGGCTATTCAAAACCTTTACAGTATTTCTTGTTTTCATATGTGTTGTTGGCCATGCAGGCTGCCATTGTAGATGTTGGAGATATTTGTGTATGTTTACATAGGCCTTTTTATTAAGCATTCTTTTGCTGCTAAGACATTTCTCTATATCTTTCTGAATACAAGCAATATAACGTCCTTTTCTTTCCTATTTGATAACTACATGAAAGCAGAATATGAAGTTTTTGGCCATGACATATTCTTGACAAACATAGAGACTGTGATTTCCTTTATCCTTTTCTAAGTGCACACAGAAATAGAGAATTTTTTCTATTTATTTATTTTACATTTTGTTAGGGAGAAACAACTAGTTCTCTGATCTCTGATTTCCAAAATTTTCTTATTTTCTCCTCTCAAATGAGAACATTCAAACTTCTTCCATCTTCTCTCACCTTTCCGTTTTCCACAATATGTGAGAAATCACCATCACCACAAGTGTTTCTATCTTTGGTTCTACCAAGAAGTTACCTCAGTATCTTGGAAGTCAATATCTGGAGACTTGGGTTCAATTAAAATGCCAGCTACTCTCTTTCCATTGCCCCACTTATTGTGGCTTCATATTCCCTATAAAAATTCCATTTTCACTTTAAATGTCATTCTGTTTTCCAGAAAACATGAAAGGAAAATTGTAGCCACATCATCTCCAGTTTTCGGTTTCTTTAAAAACTTTTAACAATGTATCTGTTTCAAATAGTATCAATGTTCGTTTCTTACTCTTGCCTCTCACTGTAAGCATGACCTTGAGAGAATCTTTTGTTCTCTTCAGATTTCCTAAGACTCATTATTTTGCCTGTTAGCTTATCAAATACACGCCTATGTGGTTTGAAGTGATCCAGAGGCTGGGTGATAATCTGAAGTAATTCTAAACCTTAGACAAGCCAAGTCTTTGTTTGCACCTACAACAGCATTTGAGTAAAGAGCTGAGCTGCTAAAGGCATAGGGATACAGCTGTGATTAGCTTGTTACTTTAAATTAAGCTAATTATAGAATATTAAAATTTTAACATTATGTATATAGCACATTGGTATTGTAAACTTCAATGAATAATTTAAATGTCAGTAATTCACGTTATGAAACTTTCATTTATGAATACATTCTTCAATCTCCAAAAGACTTGAGGAACAAAGAATTAAGACACTATCAGTGGAGAGAGGAATTATTAACAACTTCCACCAGAGAATTAAATGTTCTAATGAACATATGTTCAGAATAGAAGGGATTGTAGAAATTGTTTAATCCAACAAATGCAATTTGAGGAGACTGAGGACCAAACGTGATAGACTTTTCAATTGTCCCAATCAATTAATGGTAGACCTGGCTCAAGAGCCTAGGTCTTTTGACTACCAAAATATCAGGGAATATTTTGATTTTTTTTTTTTTTTTTTTTTTTTTGCAGGGAAAGACTTGCCCTGAGCTAACATCTGTTGCCAATCTTCCTCTTTTTTCTACCCCAATGCCCCAGCACATGGTTGTATATCCTAGCTGTAAGTTGTTCTAGTTCTTCTACGTGAGCTGCCACTGCAGCATGGCAACTGACAGGTGAGTGGTGTGGTTCTGCAACCAGAAAGCAGACCTGGGTGGTCTGAAGCTGCGAGTGCTGAACTTTGACCAGTAGGCCATCAGGGAGAGCCCTGATTTTCTTAAGTGACAGCAATAACTTATTTACGTAAGACTAATAGTGGGCAAATTGTTAAAATAAAGAGCCAGATAGTAAATATTTTTGGCTTTCCAGGCCATATGTCCTCTCTTGCAATTTCTTGACTATGCAACCATAGACAATATGTAAATACATGAGCATGACTATGTCCCAGTGAAAGTATATTTACAGAAACATGACTGGCTGGATTTGGCCAGTGAGCTGTAGCTGGCCAATTTCTGATCTAGACAATTTCAAAGCAATATAATATTTTTATGTTATATTAATATACTATATTAATATTTTTTATATTATATATTGTGTATCCTAAGGTATATGCTTAAAAATGGTTAAAAGCATACATTTTATGTTATATGTTTTGTACCCACAATAAATAAAATGAAACAAAAATTCTAAGCGAGTCACCTTATATTTCGTTTATCCTTATTGTAACAGAGAGTTGAGTAATTGGGTACCTTCTCTTAAAATGATAGTGAAAAATGGCCAACAGATAGTTTGCATAAATAAAATTATTTGTCAAATGATTGGAATATAATGAGAAGTCAAGAGAAACCAAATGATAATAGTAGAGATTTTGGGTGATTATCCCCTGGAAGTCTGACCTCTGTGTGTTAAGAACCCTGCAAGTCACACATCTGTTTTAGCAAGATAGATCTTAGTCGGGAAACACACCCACCAAAGAGCTTTATGTTAGTATACGGTCTAATAAAACAGCTATGTTAATATATGGTCAAAATAAAATACCTATAATATTTAGTAGGGAAGTATTTTTAGTGCAGAAGAGATAAGATGCTTAAACAAACCTAATATTTTCCCTTGTTTTTTTCATTCCTTATGAAAAGCCTCCAGAAGAATTTTTCATGTGAACCCACTGAGATGGTTTCTTAAGAAATTGATCGTGCTTACTTTACCTTTCTTTTATTCATTCTTTCCCAACATCCTTTAAAATTTGTTGAGCTGATTAGATATGATTTCCTTTCTCAAAATTTCCTGTTTTGCTACATAAAATGACAATCTTCCACAAGTCGAATGGTATGATAGGAATCCCAAGATGACAAATAGAGTCTACCGAGAGTGCCCAGGCTGTTCTGATATCCGTCATAAAAATGATCAATCTAGAAAAAGAAAGATTGAGGAAAATATGTAAATTTTGTCTTTTTCCTAATATATTTTTTGCATCTTTACCAAGGCACAATAGAGATATGATAAACTACACATATTTATACTGTATAATTATTTTTGATATATGTATGTATCCATGAACCCATCACCACAGTTAAGGTAATGAACATATCTGTCATCTCCGAAGTTTTCCTTGTTTCACTCTGAAACCCCTCCCTCCTGCTCCTTCCTGCTCCCCTCTCATTGCACCCAGAGGGAACCACTGATCTAGTTTACATCACTTTAGATTAATTTGCATTTTCTGAAATTTTATATAAATGAACTCACGCTGTAAGTACTGTTTTTGACTGGCTTTTTAAAAAAGCATAACTGTTTTGAGATTAATACATGCTATTAGGTGTAGCAAGAGTTCATTTATTTTTATTGCTGAGTTGTATTTTATTTTATTGCTATTCCACAAGTTATTTATTCATTCATCTATTTATGAGGATTTGAGCTTTTTCTATATTTTGGCTGTTATAAATAAAGCTGCTATGAACATTCATATACAAGTCTTTGTGTAAACATATACTTCATTTCTCATGGATAAATGCCTAGTTGAACAGACTGGGTCATAGGCTATGACCCAGATTAGTTAAATTTTGCCTTCTTCTAATATTTTTGCTCAAGTTAGTCAATAAATAAAGGAAATCCCAAGGAGTTCCAACTTACCAGTTTAAAAATACATTAGCTTTGGGGACCACCACCACTTCCACTCAGCCCCTCTTATTTCTGGGCAGCTGTAACAGAGGGTTTCTTGCACATGAGACACACCCCAGCTATGTTCTACAGGTCCTCTCTACTTTTCTGTCTCAGGGCTTCCTCCAAAGTTCAGAAACTGTCATCCCATGTGCAGGAGCAGCCAGAAGAAGGGCAGTTTACTCTCTGCCAGCCTGCCCTACAGATCTCAGATCTGTCCACTCCTGCAATCAGGTGAGACAATTTCCTTAAAATAACTCCCTCTCTCTCACTCCTATTGATTCTGTATCTCTGGAGAATACTGCCTGATACCCATACGTGCATGTGTATACACACACCACACGTGCACACACACAACATACATATACACAAACATTTACAAGGAGGGGTTGGAGGAGAAAATGAATGGGTTTCTCGGGAGGTGTCACCCTTCATGGAAAACCTCATTGGGTCAGTAAAGTCAATATGGTTGCCTTCCTCTTTGTGTAAACAAATGCATTACACAAGTTGTTATTGTTTCCCTTCTTGTTTTCCCCTTATTTGAGAAATCCCAATGCATAAGATGAGAAACTATAAACATACTCTCAAGCAACTGTAGGATTTTCTTTTTCATTATGAAGTTTCTTCTCCAAACAAGAGTTTAAAAACTGAGAAAAAATTTAGCTTCTGAGATTGAAAGTATGAGTATTCATAGAGCACTTGTGAGATTTAAGTACTAAAAATCATTTCCACAAAATAGAGAGCCAACGATACAATTGCATTCAACTCACTTCTAAATTTGGTGCAGCTTACAGCACTGTGTGTAAGAAGAAGAAAGAAAAAGGCATGTGGTTTAAAAATCTGAGCCTCGACAATGTGGAAAGCTCTATTATTCTCAGAAACAAGAGGCAAAAACAAAACAAAACAAAACAAAAACTACTAGAGGCTCAAGATACAGAGGTTACAACTCTATTTGAATTCTCACTTTAAATATTTGTTGTTTATTATCTCTGTATACACTCAATTGAATCAACTAAGAAAACAGAGGTTTTACTTATAATACACATAATTCACAAAGAAAATTATGATGGTTAAAATAATCATTTCTACTAGCTTAACTGTCACTATTTATTGTGACTGAATTAATTCGACATAGATTGGTTTTTGTGGTTTAAATGACCAAGCAAATAAGATTGTCTATTGTTTAGTCATTTCATACCAAGTTGCAGATTGTGGTACTTTGGCAAATGCCAAATCATAGCTCTAGTGGAGGGTAAAATAGCAAACAAGGCAAAAATATGAAAAGACTTTGTTAAATGCAAATACTGTATAAATTATTTAAAAGAATGTTCGTATTTTAAAAAAGTAGGCTACATTTTATTAACAAAATATTTTTTTCAGGAACATGTCAATATTGATTAATCAAAGTTTATAATAGAAAAATGCTTATTAAAGTTGACTAGGAGCCAAGAACTGTTCTATGTGCTTTATGAATCAACTGACTTAACACTCATAAAAACTCTTTGAGTTTGGCACTTTTATTACTCCCATTTTATTGATAATAACTCTGAGGCAGAAATTGGTTAAGCATCTTCCACAAGGTCGTGCAGCCAGCAAGTGGCAGGATCAGTCTTGGAACCCAGACCCTCTAACTACTGAGTCCAGCTCTTGAGATCTACCCTGTATACATTACCTCACTAGCTTAGTTTTACACATAAGTGCAAAGATCAATACCAACATTTTTGTCCATTTTTAATGAAGGTGAGAATACTTAGGATTTAACTAAAGTTGCAGGGGAATTAAAAAAAGGAATCTGTACTGAAAGCAGCAGCATAGCAAAGTCATTCCTTCCTCAATAACAGGACTAGGAGCTAAACTTTAGTTAGCCTTTCATTTAAACACCTTTTAAAATCCAATCATCACAACAGGATAACAACAAATATCATTACATATGAACTAGAATGAGGTATATCTACTACACTCTGTGAAATAATTCTTGATGTAAAGGCTAAATATCATTCTGTTCAGCAGTGGCTTGTGTCCCGTTAAAGAATATCTTTCACAATACCTCCCAAACGAGATTGAATTGAGCCATCAACCTCCAAAAGAATTGTCTATAATCATAGATTCTATCATCGTAAGTAAATTTCATCTCTCCTGCAGGTCTCAATTTATATTTTGAGTTCCAAAGATGTATTTATTTTTTCCTTTTCAGCATTATGAGAGACTTCATGGCATAGCTGGCATACTATAATCAATTTATGGTGTAGTTGGTTTCTTTAATGTGGAAAGGCAAGAGGTCAACCTCTATCATGCTGTGTAATAGATGACAAACTTATAAAGGCTATCTTGCTCCTTTTCCTTGAAAAATGATAATAAAAAGATGACTTAAAAATACCTGAAATAATATAATGCGTTCACTTAAAATCAAAGTAACATCAAACACAACAACAGGGACCCGCCCTATGGCCTAGTGGTTAAGCTCAAGCGCTCTGCTTCGGAGGCCCAGGGTTTCACCAGTTCGGATCCTGGGCACTGACATGGCACTGCTCATCAGGTCACACTGAGGCGCCGTCCCACATAGCACAACTAGAAGGACATACAACTAAAATATACAACTATGTACTGGGCGGATTTGGGGAGAAAAAGCAGACAAAACAAAGAAGATTGGCAACAGATGTTAGTTCAGGTGCCAATCTTAAAAAAAAAAAAAAAGTAACAATAGTGAACATCTGATGTTCTCATGTGAAGCTTTCTCACTGTATGAAAAGATGTTCTCCAATAGTGGATGGGTGAGAAATAATACCAGCTACCTAAGAAAAACAATTATGGTATGAAGTCATCTAAGACAATTAGTGACTCTTTCCAGAGAGAATAACATTGCAAACATCTCAGAATGAGACAATTGGTTTCCAATGAGAACTCAGTTCACGAAAATTATATGTGTTTTACTACTACTTCAAGAGTAAAATCATTTATTGTGCATGCCTATAATATTCCAGGCCTCCTATATACATTGTTGTATTCAATCTTCACAACGTTTCTGAAGGTTAAGTGTAATTATTCCGATTTTGTAGAAGAAACTGGGGGTTCACATAGGCTTCGTTAAAATTGCCTCAAATCACAGAGTTCTTAACATTGGTGGATTATGTCAGGAAGAAAAAGAGGGTGATTTTCCATGCACGTGTACATGGCTAGGCTGGGCTTATGTGTTTTCAAAGCTGTTCCTTGCTTGGAAGTGTCTGCAGACCAATTCATTCATCTCTCACTCTTCACATCCTTCATGGTTTTTTTTTTGCTTTTCCTCTTTCTTCTTCCCTATTGCCTAAGGATCATATACATGGTCCACATAGAAAGACTTTCTTTAGCCTACCGTGGAACTAAATGCATGGAGTTATTTATAAAAAAATTATTTGATAATGATGACAATGAAAGCCAGAGATTGGAGATACCAAGGGAATGACACGTGAGTCCGCAAACTGAAGTTGGACCTGGAGAGCATTTTATACAGGAGAAAGAAATATTTCTCCCGCAATATCTTTTTCAAGGCTGAGTGACTCTGTGGTTTTCTATTTTAAGATTCTTTGGAAATTGTAGCTGGAAGAAAGTTTCAAGTTAATTTAGTCCCTGTTATGGACTGAATTGTGTCCTCGCTGAAATTCAAATATTGAAACCTTAACCACCAATGTGATTGTATGTGAAGACAAGGTCTTTAAAGAGAAAACTAACGTTAAATGACATCATGAAGATAGAGCCCTAATTCAATATGACTGGTGTCCTTATAAGAAGAGACTCCAGGTACGCAAGTACACAGAGAAAAGACCACGAGGACACAGAGAGAAGGTGGACATCTGCCAGCCAAGGAGAGAGCCTTCAGGAAAAACCAACCCTGCTGGCAGCTTGATCTTGGGCTTCAGACTCCAGAACTGTGAGAAAATAAATTTCTGTTATTTAAGTCACCCAGCTTTGTGTTATTTTGTTATGGCCGCCTTAGCAAATTAAGACAGTTTCTTCATATTTTACCAAAGTCAGAAAAATGGCCTAAAGGGAAAACACTTGCTCAAAGTTTGTAAGTTAATAAAAAATAAAAAAATTATATGCATTGGGTGTATTATATACCATGCATCATGCTGGGTGCATTTATATCTATTTTCTTATTTTATCCTCTGCAAGAACCTCACTGAGGTGATTTGATGAAATCTGTTACTCTTAGAATAATGTTCGAATGCTTTCGTTCATCCTTTTCTTCAATAATATTTGGTATATTCAAGGGATAAAATGTGAGCAAAATAACCATAGCATTTGTCCTTAAAGACCTGGCAAAACAAGAAAACTTTTATAATCTAACTCCTGTTCATTTGCTAGTCACATTTCTAGACACTCTGCAGTGAGTAATTCTATAATATAGGATGGAAACAGACACAGCCTGGTTTTCTCTAGTCATTTGTTCTGGGTAAAAATCATCTTAGGTTTGCTTTTCACAGGAGTTTAGGCAAGTGTTGTAGAAAGCAAGGAATGATTGTGCTGGAAGAGGACTGGATTTTAATCGAATACCTTCCTCGCTAGTAATTTCCCACCGGGTATGTAGAATATAGCTGAAAGGTTTTAAGCAGACACTTTTCCCATGCCATCTTTTAATTTTAACCTTCCAGTTATGAAATATAAGAAAAAATAGGAAAGTGCAAATAAGAAAGATATACAATTTATCTTAAAGCATAAACCAATATAATTTTCACCTGATCAAGAAATAAAATATTACCTTTTCTTGATAACTAGACAATTTCTCCCTGTCAAAGTAACCACTATTCCTATTGTATGGTAATTGCTTCCTTGTCTTATTTTATTTGTTTTACAGATTTACATGTAACTTGCAGCACTATTTTTTAAAATTTCATATAAAGAAAACCCTTCCATGTGTTTTTCTCTTGTTATATTCATTTAAAATTATGTTTTTGAGATTTAACTATGTTAATTTATGTGGATATATATAATTTCTACATAAATTATATATAACTTCTACATATATTACATACATTATACATAATTGCTACATTATATATAATTTCTACATATATGTAGATATATATCTTTCATTTGGTTGTTATATAATAGTCCATTGTATAAATATGCCATAGTTTATTATTAATGGACATTAATTGCTCCAGCTTTTGGGAACTATGACTAATGATACTATAGGCATTCTTAACACATAAACACGTCATTTGGGGAAAATTTGCATAAATTTAGTTAGGAGGATATTAATAAGTCCTAAAAAATTCATTAACTTTCGTTGATTAGTGCCAAAATATTTTCCAAAGTGGTTGTACCACTACTACCACCTCCACATCCTTGGTATGGTCAGTCGATATGTTTTTATTTTATCCATCCTGATGGGTATGCAATATATCTCATTGTAGTTTTAATTTTTATTTCCCTGACTGTTAATGAGGTCAAACAACTTTCCGTGGGTTTACAGATCACTTGATAATCCTGTTTTAAGACTATATTCAAGGCTCATGTCCGTTTTTTTCCTAATCGACTCTGTTTTTCACATTAGTTTGAAGGAGTTTACTAAATAGGAACCATTCTTTTGTTAACTAATCATAAATATCTTCTCCAAGTTTTGTCTTGCCTTCCATTATCTTAATTATGTTTTTTAATGAGCATCATTTCTTTATTTAAATATTGTGAAATTTGTTGATCTTTTGCCTTTATGATTATTACTTTTTGTGTCTTGTTTAAGGGGTCTCTCCTTAACATGGAAAATGCGAAAATATTATCTTTTGCCATTTTTTAGAAACTGTATTGCTTGGCCTTTTCCATTCAGATTTACAATCAACCTGGAATCGATTGTGTCTGGTTGTGTGTAAGAGTCATGTTCTATATTTTTCCATGTGGATAGCCAATTGAGCCAGTACCGTTTGGTAAAATAGCTCCCTTTTCCCTCTCCTATACAGTATCACTGTTATCATAAATCATGTGGCCATGGCTATGTCCAGGCACTCCATTCTATTCCATTGCTATATTTGTGTATCCTTGTGCCGATACTACACTGTCCAAATTAATGACTCAAAAGTCTTGAAATCTGATAGCAAAAGATCTCCCACTTCTGTTTTCTTCTTCAAGAGTGCTAGTCTATTCTTGACTCTCAGATTTACATATAAATGTTTTAATCTCTTTGTCAAGTTAAAAGTTTAATGAGATATTATTAAATTATGGATCAGTTTGTGGAGAATTTGCATGCTTACAATATTGTTTTCCAAACCATGAAAATGTTGTATTCCTCTATTTATATAGGCCTTCTTTAATTTTTCTTAAGGGTATTTTATAAATTTTCTACATAGAAGCCTTGCACACTATTTGTTAGCTTTATTTATGGGCAGTGATATTACTAATGTCATTTAAAATGAAAATTTTATTTTTTCAATTTCTATCTCCTTGTTTATAGTATATAAGCATGCACTGATTTTTGTTCATTGAACTTATATCCAACAACCCTACTCAAATTACCTATTAATTTTAATAACTTATGTGTAGATACTTTTGTATTTTCTTGTAGACAATCATGTTATTTGAAACTAAGAAAAGTATTATTATTTTCCTTTCTAGTCTTTTTTTTACCTTTCATTATTTTTCTTGCCTTACTGCATTTGCTAGAACATCTAATAGAATGTTTGCTAGGAATACTGATAGCAGGCATCCTTGTCCCACTCTTATTAAAATTAAATGATGGGCCATAAATTGTGTTTTTTATTGTGGTTATTAATTATTTTAATTATTCATATTCAGTTTTATACTTTCATTTCTTGCATATCATTTTTCGTTCTTTGCTGAAATTCTCAATGTTGTCTTTTTCCTCTTCAGATACCTTAAGTATAGCTATTTTAAGGTTGGCTGGTGGCAATACTGTGAGCCTCTGTAGAGGTTCTAAGATCGTCTCTAGACAGTCTTTCCAGTGTCTCTTTAATATTGTCATGTTGTCCTCTCTCATCGTGCTCCTAGTTGTTTTTTCATTGTGTTCCAGATGTATTTTCAAAATTGTTCTTGGAAGCAATGTGGTGATTCGGAGGATATTTTTCTCCAGAGAGGTTTGTGTGTGGCCCTGGAAGGGAATTAAGGCACTAACACTCTTGTATCACCTTAATCTAATTTGACGGAATGGGATGATTTGAAGTTGAGCTGCAGTTGACTGTTTGCTTTCAGTTTACCCTTATTCTTAGGATACAGTCTTTTCAGGCTCCGATCCCAAGTGAAGCATTTAAGCAGAGCCACCTTCCCTGATTAAGCTTTGGATTCCAGTATCTGTTATTCTAGTTCCATGAGACAATTGAAAGTATTGCTTGAAGCAATGCTCCTCAGTAATCTGGCTGATCCAAGGCTGGAACAAGAAAGATACAGAATAAGCCTGAAATATTTTGTTATGCAGAAAAGTAAATAATTGCTCAAAAAATGATGGAAACATGTCAAAAAAGATTTAAAAAAGCCACTTTGAAGAGGCTCTCACTGGCCAAATATTGGACAATTTGAACACCAAAATAATGAAATACAAAAATTAATTATAAACAATTGCAAAAGTAAGAAAACATGAGTCTATATCAACAATAAATAAACATAAATAACCATTAATTAATTAACAAGGGATAAAGTTGGGCTGTTTCTCACAGCAGAATGCCAAGTGCAGTTTGGTAAATGTGAACAGAGGGCTGGAGTTAAAATATCAGCATTTTTCAAGTACCACAATAAAGCTGGGGTTAGACAAGAATCATCCATAGGTCTTAAGTTTAGGAGAAAAACTTGATATTCATCTGAAACAGGATATTTGTCTTCTGTTAAAAATGTCAGGTTGCTTATTAGTTTCAAGAGAATATAAATCATTATATGGTAGAGAAATCAGACAACAATTTGAGTGAGCAAAATTGTTGTTACCAATGAAAGGCAAATGAATGGGACATCACCACTTCCAGATATGATACCCTGAGGAGGACACTTAGTTTCCTACACTGTATTTTGGCTGAGGATGTAATGTAATGAGGAAATATATACAAAAATATAGATGTGGATAGTTCTATTTAAAAAGGGAGGGGGATTACTATATTATTTGAAGATGTTAATACCCAAAAAAGAAAGGGTGTGAAAATGTTCCATACTGAAGGAGGCCTGGCAAATAATTGAAATAGCTGACCTTAGATGGGATACAGTATTGGAGGAGGAAAATGTTATAAATAGCATTATTAAATCAATTGATAAAATCGATCAAAGTATTATATCAATGTTAAATGTACTGAAATTGTTAAGTATAATGTCATTATCTAAGAGAATGTCCATATTATTAAATATGCTAAAATATTTAGGAATAAAGAACCATAGGATATTGACATGTGCCAATGTTTCAGAAAAATAAAAACTAGTATGTGTGTATGCAAACAGTGTAAAATATTAACAATAACTGAATTGTATAGTCTATATGAGTATACTTTGAATATTTTTATTCTTGAAATTTTTGTCTATTTAGAATTATATCCGTATAAAATTATTTTAAAGGATTAAAAAGAAGTGTTTCTTAAACTCTCAGCCACTCTATCCATATCAGTATATATCTCTAGGGAAAAAACAGCCCTCTTCAATTCCCCTCCATAAGCTCTGTTCTCCTCTGGATTTTGGCCAGCAAAATACATTCTCCTCCTCCTTTTCTTTAGCTCTTCAGTGCCTTCAAAGATATTCAAGAGGGTCGGTACAAATTACTCAATCTGTCATTATTGAAGTGGAAGTCAATTACATTTTTTATATGTTTGAATTTTTAATGAAAACTTCAAGTACAAAAAATTATATATATATATAATATAATGAATAATTGTGTATCCACAACCCAGGTTTTTAAATCTTTACAACTTGACATATTTTCCTTCTTTTTAGTTACTTTTTAAGAAAAAAATGTTACAGACTGTTTTTCTCCTATTGCCACTTTATTCTTCCTAAATATAGGAACTCTTTTTGTTTTGGTGATTATCATTGCCATGCATGTATATATGCTTAAAGTATACAAATGTGTCCATAAACAATAGCCGGTATTTCTTGTATGAGTTTAAGTTTTATATAAATGGTATAAAACTGTATCTTTCTGAAATTCTTTTTATCGACATTACAGGCATACCTTGGAGATACTGCAGGTTTGGTTCCAGACAACCACAAAAAAGCAAATATTGCAATGAAGCAAGTCACATGAATTTTTTGGTTTCCCAGTGCATATAAAAGTGATGTTTACACTATACTGTAGTCTATTAAGTATTCAATAGCATTATGTGTAAAAAACAACATACATACCTTAATTATAAAATATTTTATTGCTGAAAAAATGCCAACCATCATCTGAGTCTTCAGCTGGTTGTAATCATTTTGCTAGTGGAGGGTCTTGCCTCGATGCTGATGGCTGCTGACTGATCAGGGCGGTGGTTGCTGAAAGTTGGTGTGGCTGTGGCGATTTCTTAAAATAAGACAACAGTGAAGTTGGCCACATAGATTGACTCTTCCTTTCACAAACAATTTCTGTGGAACATGTGAAGCTGTTTTACAGCATTTTACTCACAGTAGAACTTCTTTCAAAATTGGTCAATCCAGTCAAACTCTATCACTGCTTTATCAACTAAGTTTATGTAATATTCTAAATCCTTTGCTGTTGTTTCAACAGTCTTCACAACATCTTCACCAGGAGTAGATTCCACCTCAAGAAACTGCTTTCTTTGCTCATCCACAAGAAGCAACTCCTCATCTGTTAAAGTTTCATCATGAGATTGCAGCAATTCAGTCACATCTTCAGGCTCAACATCTAAATCTAGTTCTCCTGCTATTTCCACCACATCTGCAGTTACTTCCTCTACTGAAGCCTTCAAACCCTCAAAATCATCCATGAGGGTTGGAATCAACTTCTTCCAAATTCCTGTTAATGTTAATATTTTTGACCTCTTCCCATGAATCATGAGTGTTCTTAATGGCATATAGAATGGTGAATCCTTTCCAGAAGATTTTCAAGTGACTTTGCCTAGATCCATCAGAGCAGTCACTATCTGTGGCAGCTATACAGCCTTACAAAACATGTTTCTTATATAAGACCTGAAAGCCAAAATTACTTCCTGGCTACAGAATGGATGTTGTGTTAACAGGCATGGAAAGAAGATTAATCTCACTGTACATCTCCATCAGAGTTCTTGGGTGAACAGGTGCGTTGTCAGTGAGCAGTAATATTGTGAAAAGGATCTTTTTTCTGAGCAGTAGTTCTCAACAGTGGGGCTTAAAATATTCAGCAAACCATGTTGTAAACAGATGTGCTGTCATCCAGGCTTTGTTGTTCCATTTATAGAGCACAGACAGAGTAGGTTTAGCATAATTCTTAGGGACCCTACGATTTTTGGAAGGTAAATGAACATTGGCTTCAACTGAAAGTCACCAGCTGCATTAGCCCCTAACAAGAGAATCAACCTGTTCTTTGAAGCTTTGAAGCCAGGCATTGACTTCTCTGTAGCTATGACAGTCCTAGATGGCATCTTCTTCCAATAGCAGGCTGTTTCTTCTACATTGGAAAATCTGTTGTTTAGTGTAGTCACCTTCATTAATTGTCTTAGCTAGATCTTCTGGGTAACTTGCTGCAGCTTCTCTATTGGCACTTGCTGCTTCCGCTTGCACTTTCATGTTATGGAGATGACTTCTCTCCTTAAACCTCATAAACCAACTTCTGGTAGCTTCAAACATTTGTTCTGCAGCCTCTGCACCATCTCAGCTTTCATAGAATTGAAGAGAGTTAGGGCCTTGTTCTGCATCAGGCTTTGGCTTAAGGGAATGTTGTGGCTGGTTTAATCTTCTATCCAGACCACTAAAACTTTATCTGCAATGAGTCTGATTCACTTTCTTTTCATTCGTATGTTCACTGAAGTAGCACTTTTAATTTTCTTCCAGAACTTTTTCTTTGCATTCACAAGTTGGCTATCTGGTGCAAGAGGCCCAGCTTTTGGCCTATCTCAGCTTTTGACATGCCTTCCTCACTAAGCTTAACCATTTCTAGCTTTTGATTTAAAGAGAGAGAGATGCAACTCTTCCTTTCACATGAACATTTAGAGGTCATTGTAGGGCATAATTATTAATTGGCCTAATTTCAATATTTTTGTGTCTCAGGGAATAAGAAGGCTTGAGGACAGAGAGAGAGATGGGGGAACAGCCAGTTGGTGGAGCAGTCAGAATACACACCTCATTTATCGATTAAGTTTACCATCTTATGTTTGTGGTGACCCTCAAAACAGTTACAATAGTAACATCAAACATAACTGATCACAGATCACCATAAGAAATATAATAATATTGGAAAAGTTTTGTAACACTATGAGAATTACCAAAATGTGACACAGACACGAATTGAGCAAACACTGTTGGAAAAATGACACTGATAGACTTCCTTGAGACAGGATTGTCACGTACCTTCAATTAGTAAAACATGCAAAATCTGTGAAGTGCAATAAAGCAAGGTGTGCCTGCATATATTAAATTTTTTATGTTGACATTTCTACTTTATTTATATATATTTATGTCATACCATCAGATGACTATACCACAAATAATTTACCCATTTTTTTCTTCATGGAAATGTCAGTTTCTATATTTCCCTATTATAAATGATGTTACGATGGACATACTTTTACTGTAACTAATTGTGTATATGGGCAAGGGTTTCTTTAGCACCAAGACTATAGGATATTTACAGAGGAGTAGGATTCCTGGGGTGTAAGGAATGTACAGTCCATCTTTACTAGGTATTTCCAAATTGCTCTCCAAAGCACTTGCACCAAAAGAACAATCCTGCCTTCAACATTGCATGAGATTTCCTGTTGCTCTAGAGCCATGCCAAAATTGGGTACTATGAGACATTAAAATTTTTGTCTATCAGATAGTTATTAAATTGCATATCGTAATTAATTTGCATTTCATTGATAAGTGATGAAATTTGAACATCCTTTAAATGCGTATTTTCTATTTCAGTTCTATGATTTGTTTGTTTTAACTTTGTCCACTGTTCTATTTGATTGCTTTTCTCTTATTGATTAGTAAGAATTCTTTAAATATTACGGACAGTACTTTTTAGTTATACACATTGCAAATACAGTCTTTTGGACTGTGGCATGTATTTTTGGTTTATATTATTATTTTTAAATCAGAAATTTTAAATTTTACTGAAGCCAAATTTAACTTTACTTTATAAGATGTGCATTTGGTGTTGTTTAAGAAACTTACAGCATAATTTAATTGTACCATATTTTCTATTAAATATTTAAATGTTTTGATTTTCATATTTAAGCTTTTGCTTCATTTGGGATGTTTTATGTGGGGTATGCTCTAATACTTTTTTCATGCATGGATGAACTATTATCTACAAGCCATATATGGTAGTCAACATTTGCCCCAGTGATTTGTTGTACTATTGTGTTTTGTTTCGAATTTCAATTTCCCACAGATGGTCGGTTGTGTTTCTGGACATTTTGCTGTTTTCCATCAGTCTATTGTTGAAACCTGAATAGATACCACATTTCTTAATTAAACTTCTTTTGTAATATGTTCACCTCACTATCTCAAAGGAAAACAGTCTATTTCTCACTGATGTATGAAAAACTTTTTTATGTTTTCAAGTATATGGGGCAGCCATTCTGGTTTGAAGCTGATTTGGCCCGAAGTTTATTTAAACCAAAGAAGCCTGACTTACAGCCTATCAAACATTGTACATCTATTTTAACCTAAGGTAAAGAATGTACTCTTTGAAAATAGGGATCAATGCTTCCCTTCCTATGATGCCAGGATCATACTGAAGGAATGCCGTGCATATACTAATCTGTAACAAACATCTCCTTGAATGCTTGAAGGAATGCATCTTTGTTTTCAAATAGTATATAACTGTGCTGGAAAGCACTCTTCTCTGGAGTACTTTCTTAGCTTGTGAAAAATGTGACTCCCGGCCTATAGTCCTCAGTAATTCTCGAATGAAAGTCTCTCCTCTTCTTTTGCAGTAGAATGATTATTTGTGTTGACATCGCTGATACCGTATGTATTTAGCACTCGTTACGGTCACTTATGGACTGAGGCTGATGGAGCAGTCAGCACACATTGTTACATTATTATTTTTTTCTCTCAGAATCAATTGTCTTTCAAAGAGTTTTAAATGTTCAATATTAAAATAATATTAATAGATGTAAACGCATATTTATTGTTAGAAACATTTTTTTATCTCTTCTCTCTCTTGTATTCTCTATTCCTTCCTGCAGAGGCTTTCATCTGGTACCATTTCACTTTAGCCTAAAACTTCTTTTAGCATGTCCTGTAGTACAGGTCTGTTGGAGAAAAATACTCAGTGTTTGGCTACCTGAAATATTTTCTTTCACACTTGTGAAATGAATTCTGAGATATGGTAAAATATAACCATCCAACTGATTCTTCTTCTTCAAAATTTTCTTGGCTATTCTTGATTTTTCCACACAAATTTCACTTAAGCTTGTCAAGTCGTTTGAAGAACAGATTTTATATTTAAATCTAGAAGGAAATGTCATTGAATTTTTTTGTTAATTTAGTAAGAATTAACATTGTTATAAATTGAGTCATCTCATCTAGAAGGCTGACATCTGTTCTCCATCTACAAGATAATATTTTAAAATTCTCATTAAAATTATTGACTAACTCTAAGTACTATATTGTCATTAATCTGCCACATTTCAAAAGAAAGGGCATAAACATCCATTTTATTGGAGTTAATTATTAACAGTATTAATAATATATAAATAATTTAATACTTTTGAACTTGAATTTATAATTAAGTATTCTGAAAGGTCAACACAAAGGGAATCGCTCTCAACCTGTACCAATAAGCAGAGTTGCCTTGAATTAAATAAAATTTTTTGTCCTCCAAAGTGTTATGTGTTATGAGATTTGATCTACGGCAATAATTATTATTCTAGAGATAATATAAAGCAAAAATCTCCTGACTGTTTGAGGCAAGTAGTCATCAAGTCATTGGGCTATGAAAACTCAGCTGATGAGGATTGGAACTATAAAGACTAAGAGAGACAAATTTTAAGCAATTTTCTTAAGTTGGCTATCTGAAGGCAAGTATGTGCATTTGTGCTTACAATTATATTAGTACTAAAGCTACAATAATCATTTTATACAAACTTATTAAACATGCAATACTTAAATTTACACTCCACTTGCTTTCCTCACATTGAGCTTATTTTGGATCCTGTATTTTACCCATTGGATGTAGTCTATTTATTGCTAATCTAGAGGCATGTATGTGTTTGCCCTCTCTCAAACATTTAGCATGGGGATTCTTTTTCTCTCTCTCCCTTTAATAAATATCTTAATGTTTACTTGCATCCCTAACAACTGGATTTTTGTGTCTTTTGTCATAGCAGACTCACAGATTAAGATTTTGTTTCCCTTCTGTCATCTGTCTCCTTCTTAGGCAGTTGCTCTTGCTCATGATATAAATTTTATATTGATTTTAACAACACTTTGTTTAAGAAATGGTGCATAATCCTCTTCTGATATTCTATTTCCTGGAATCTTTACAGGTCTGTTTAATATCATAACTTTAAATACACCAATTTCCTTTTCGTATATTTAGACTCCTTTTGTGTGTTTACATATGAACTATTTTCCAAATTCTCATTTTTTGCTTTTGGGATTTAGCATTTACTCCCTCCTCCAATGGTAGAAGGCCATTTCCATGTGAAAATAAAAGACAATAAACTGAAAAAATTGTCTATCTTCAGCAAAGTAATGCTTTTATATAAGTCTTTCAACATGCATCCATTCCCTTACCACAATGGTTATTTTTGCTTTATTTAAGTTGAAATATGTATTAAAAAATCAAGAGCACAGTTATTTACTATTGATCTTGTTCACCCTCCTTTTCCTGGACAGGATGCTGAAATTGTCATAAAAAATTTCCTGTGGTTCCTAGAGTGGAGAATAAATGTTTCAGCAGATTCGTAAACCTTATTGGTATGAATAAAGTATAAGAAGCTGGCACAAGAAATTGCTTGTCAATCTTAAACTTACTTTTTTTCCCGCACTTGATTCTTTTGACTACTCAATTTATATTTGAACCCTTTTCTCCTGTTAAAATGCAAACCAAGATTTCATTACAGGCTTAATATCCACTTTGTGTTTTCAATATTTCCTTTTTTTTTTTAAAGATTGTCACCTGAGCTAACATCTGTTGCCAATCTTCCTCTTTTTTTCTTTTTTCTTCTTCCCAAAGCCCCCCAGTACGTAGTTGTACATTCTAGTTGTAGGTTTTTCTGGTTGTGCTATGTGGGACGCACCTCAGCATGGCTTGATGAGAGGTGTTAGGTCCACACCCAGGATCTGAACTGGGGAATCTCTAGGCCTCAGAAGTGGAGTGTCTGAACCCAACCACTCAGTCATGGGGCTGGCCCCGATGCTTCCTTTTGTTTCTCATTCTTATGGAGGTGTGCTTTACTTTATTGAGTTTTTATTTGTGCCAATCTGAGGTGTTCTGTATACATTATAACTCTGGTCAGATCGATGGTATTTCAAATGCTGCAACTTGATTCCTCTTGACCATTTATATCATTTACTCTATGTCATTGAATGTAATGTGTAATATTTTATTAGCTAATCTTCAAGTAGAACTTTTAGGAAACATACATAAATAGTTATTGAATTTTGAGGAGAGCTAATGACATTGAATATAGTCTTTTCGCCTATTTTGATAATGTGACTAAAATACATATTTTATGTATGTATCTTATGTATCTAATGTGTCTAAAATAGATAGAATCATATTTTAATAAATCAAAATTTTTTTAATTCAAATTTACTATTCTACCCAATTTCCTTCTCAATTTTCTAGTCTTTCTTTTGAGTTTCAATGTTTTCTGACCAATTCAGGGATGGGAGTGTGCCTTGTTTATCATATCCCACAGGTTCTTTTCAAATTCTACAATAATGACTTGGGAAAAAATTATCATTTTTAGTGCTTGCTAATGGTGATCATCTCTGACGTCTAGCACATGTTTTCTCTTCTGCGTCCTTGATTCATTTATCTGGTAATTTGCTTTTCGCCACATTGTCACTAAAATATATTTTAAATTTTATTTAGCCAAGCCCATAAACAACATGCAAGGCACAATAATATCAGAATGTTCATTATTCACAAACTATTTCTTGTTAGTTTCTTATATTTCTATGGCTTCCATTAAATCATCATCTGTACTGTCTGATTGATGTACTTTCTATTTTCATATGTGCTTTTAGTATTTACTTGTTTGTTTTGCTGAGGAAGGTTTGCCCTGAGCTAACATCTAGGTCTGTCTTCCTCTATTTCTTAGTATGTGGCCAGCCAGCACAGCATGGCTATGAGCAAAGCGGTGTAGGTCCATGCCTGGGACGCTAAAGTGGAGTGTGCTGAACTTAACCACTGGGCCATGGAACTGGCCCTAGTTTTTATTTACTTATTTTTTAATTTGATGGCATGCTTTTAAGAATATTCTATTTCTCTACTTCTTTATTTTTCAAGAGTCTGGAAATATGTTTATTTTTAATTCAGTATTACTTAGCTTCAAATTCAAATTGCAACCATGATGAAGTAACAAGCGGCAGATATTAGACTTTCCCTCCCACTGTAAACAATTATGTGACTGGACAAAATATGAGACAACTACTTTCAGGCATTGGACAATAAGCAATAAAAATTATGATTCTTGAGTGAAGGAAATACATGAGTTCAGCCTCACATTCACTGCAGCTTATTTTGGGGAGCAATTTCTGGTCCATATTGCAGAAACATGGAGCACAAACAAAGCTTCATGAAGTTGATAAGGCAGGATTCAGAGTTGGAGGCTGCTGAAGTGACTAGAATTTGTGGTGCAGGATATTGAAGATGGGGCTCTGTAGGGAGGGTTCTGCAGTTGATATGAGCATACTTGCATATGCCTAACTGAGAGCTGGGCTGTTCATATGCAGGGCAACACTCTGTGAAGTAAAATAAAGAGCAGTGACAAATACTGAGCACTGGACAGAGTGACTGTGTGTGTGACTAGGAGATCTTAGAGTTCTGGCGCATAGTCTACAGTACTTAGACCTTGCAAAAACGTTAAACATTAGCGGAGAATCCCGAAAGACACGTCATAGAGATAAGAGACTATTCTCAGATCATACTTAATACAGATTTAGACCAAAAGAGACTAGCCGTAAGAGAAAATAAATGAAGCCTGACAGGTTCAAAAGGACTCTCTAATACTTTGGCTTCTCGTAGGAACAAAACTCAAGACCCTTAAAATGAAATCCAAATAATCCAGACCCAAAATAACATAACATGAAGTCCAGCATACCATAGAAAATTGTAGACAAGATTGTAAGCAAGAATACATCCCTCTTAAATTTTAAAAACCAGCAGCTAATAGACACAGACATCAAGATGTCCCAGATGTTGGAATTAATAAAGGACCTTAAAATAGCTATACAAATATGCTCATGGATTCTAAGCAAAACTGGAATCATGAATGAGTAAATGGAACTCTCAGCAGGAAAAAATAGAATCTATAAAAAAGATACAAATGGAAATCTTAAAATTAAAAAGTACAATATTCAAAATGAAAAGATCACTGAATGTATTTAATGGCAAATTGGACACTACAGAAATAAAGGTCCATAAAATTCAACAAAATTATTCACTCTAAAGAACAGAAAGAAAGAAAAATTAAGATTGATCAGTTTTCGTTACCTCAAGGATAATATGAAGTGGTCTAATACACTTATTAATGGAGTCACAGAAAGAAGAAGGAGAATGGGGCTGAAAAAGTTGTTTGAATAAATAATAGGTAAATATTTTCCACATTTTGTGAAAAAGATCAACTTACAGATTCAACTTGCAACCCCTAAACAAGATGTATAAAAAGAAAACAATACCCAAACACACCACACTCAGAACCAAAAATGAAAAGGAAAATCTTAAAAGCAGCCAGAGGAAAAAGATGCATTACCTACAGGAAAATCCTTAACAAAATTAAGAGCGGCTGATGCTTCAGCAGAAACAAAGGATGCAGAGGAGAAATAGAATAACATCTTTAAAATGAAAGAGGGGAACAAGCCTTGTCAACCAGTTTTATACCAAACTTAAAAAATTCTTCAGAAATGAAGGTGAACTAAAAAAAAAAAATGAGATAAATGAGAACTGAGAGAACTTCTCTTCATCAGACCTACACTAAAAGGAACATTAAAGGCAGTTCTTTAGAGTGAAAAGAATTGACACCAAGAGGACAACTGAATCTACATAAAAGAGTGAAGAGCACTGGTAATAATAAATATGTAGGTAAATATAAAAGACCATTTTGTGTCTCCTGTCTTAATTTCTTTGGTAAATAACTGTCAGTTTTATGCAAAGAATAAAAATTTCCTTCTGTGGTTTATAACACATACAGAAGTAAAATAAGTTATAGCAATAACAAAAATGAGAGGTTTAATTAAATGATAGCTATAAATTTCTTACAATTTACCTGATGCATTATAATATAAAATACGTAGAAACTGTGACATTGTAGGCATGAATATTGTAATCTATAGAACAAATATTCAAAGAGCATAAAGAATTATACCTAAAGAACCAAGAAAGGAATAAAATAGAATGTTAGGAAATATTTGATTAACCTGAAGGAAGATACAAAAAGAACAGAAGGAAGATATAAAAAGAAATGAAAATAGATATAGAAACCAAATAGCAAGATGATAGACCTATACTCCAATTGAAAGGGAGAATCGTCACATTTGGGGGGTTATGAATATGTTATCTATAAAAGATGCACTTTGAATTCAAACATACAGGCAGATTGAATATAAAAGTTGGAAGAAGTTATTCTAGTCAGAATATATACATAAGAAATATAATGTTGCTAGGAAAATACAAGAAATTAAAGATCTCAGGACAAGATATATTATAGAGATAAGGTAGAAAATTTCACAATAGTAAGTCAATTCATGAGAAAGAAATAAAAATCATAGCATGTCAACAACTCATAGTAGAGCTTCAAAGTGCAAGGAGGAAAAATGGACAGAACTTAGATGAGATTAGACAAACTCACAATTATAGTGGGAGATTTTACCACCCATTTTTCAGATGTAACCCTCGAAGCAGGTTGGTACCCTGTCCTCCAAGTCACACAACTCTACCTCATCTTTGCTTTCTGCAGTTCAAACAACAAACCTGTCAGCTATGCCTACTGAAATAGACATTTCATTTGCCTTTAAAGCAGATTGCCCTAGTCCTATATCTATTCTTATCCTTGAAAAGCCTAGCTGAGGTTTTAGCTCTGGCCCAGGGAGCAGAATCATCTCCATTTGCTCAAAGATCTGAGCATCAAACATTGCTACATAGACTGAATATCCCAAGGAGCTGAGATACTGAACACTCATATCCTTTATCTAGAGTATTGAAAAAATACTCTAAGATGTGTTTGTGTGTGTGTATGTCTTGAAGTGGTCTAAAAAGGACAATAATATTTAGGCTGCAGCAGGAAATTAGGGAAAAATTTTAACTTGGTCTTGAAATTTTTCTGCTCAAGCTCAATAGTGTTCAGAATTTAGTTTCATCAGCAGGGGTGAAAATTACAATCATGCAACGAAAGTAAATCTTTTTATTAGGTAGAATACATAAAATGCAAAAACAATTGGAAATGCCTTCCCCGACAGATACAGTAACAGTCATGAAGGCTGTGGAGCACTGCTAAAGTATTCATTTGACATTTATTAAACAGAGTTTAATGATAGTGACATTTTAATCTAATTCATCAATTTAATAGTTTTCATGAAAATGCTCCATTTATTTAGATGCTCTATGTATCTTTCCTATTCTCACTAATCATTTTTGTTCATTTACTGTTGAAGTAGGTTATCTTGAAATAGTGCATTAGAGTCAGAAGAATATAGTTGCATAAAGCTTTGTCATTAAAAACCTATCTAGATTAAAAAGTAGTAAGTAATTATAATTTTACAGGATTATTTTTTCATTTGTCTCAATGATGGTAAATCATTAGGCCTGAGAAACCATCCGCATGGATCTATAGATACACGCCAGAGGTCATCTTTGGAAACATAATCATACATTATTATAAAGCTCCAATTTATAATGGGTTTTCTTCTAAAAAAATCTTTAGTAGTAATCTCTTCTAATGAACATGATAAATCTGATAATCATCAAGGGACTTTTAGCTTCAAATTTCTCTACCAAGTCAGTAGAGCCCCTAGGATGAAATAACAAATAGACAAATGATGTTGTTCTGCCCCTTTAGGATAAGTATTTTGTACCTAAGATATTTCCTGTGCTGATCTTATAAACTCAAGTATCTAAACTTATAAGTAATCAATCAGTAAGGTTCTAGCATTTTGGAGATTTGAACTTGTATGGCTTTTTATTTCTGCTGACTATGTTTTCACTGCCTGGGTGTAGAGTGGTTGAAGGCATAATACCTACATTCCCTTTGCCTGTGAGGACCTCAAAAATGGCCATAAAGAGAAGAAATTATTTTTAAATGTGAATTAAACTGATATGAATGTCACATAGTAAAAGGAAAATTTGTGGCATTATTAATTTCTGATAACTTTTCATAAAGTTGGTCAGTGCTTGTGGCCTAGTCTGAGGAAGTACTTCTCTCTAATCATCCTAGATGGATTGTTTCCGAAGGAAGTTTATGTGTTGAGGCCAGCGTGTCTTCAGAGAAGGCCAACAGCTGGTTATGAAGTGCCATTCTATGACAGCCTTGACCATTAAATCACTCTGTAGAAACTCAATATTGTCAGTCCAGGATTTCTTGGACTTAAACTGGTAATAATGATTACTAAATTCTCACTGTAGTATAAATCAGAATAGCAGCCTGGTCATTTACACTGAGGAACATTGCCATCAGGCAGAACAGACATCAGGTGATCCAGTGTCATTCTATTTTAAACAGAAATTTGCATGTGAAGCTGAATTATAAGAATTTGAAAATGTAACAAAAAGAATTATTTTTAGGATATAAATACTGAAGATTTTCTCACTTTTATGTATAAATTTATATCTGTCTCCATGATAAGAATAGATTGCTGTCGGTGTCGCAATCCAATGTACACATCAGGATAGATGCGGAGATGCCTGATGGCCACTCTGAGTTTATTATAACCAGCGTTTCAATATATACATAGCTTACATCTGTTAAACATACACAGGTGTTCTGGATGAAGTAATTAGCGAATGCCAAGAATTCTTAGTGATTTCTCAAGGAACCCTCCCTTGGCCTCTGTTTTGATATTATCATGTTATTGCTGTCCTCCTATATTTTTATCTCAGAACAGGCAAGGTCTCTTAGGCAACGGTCCCTCCTGCTCCCGATATCAATGTCGTTTCTCCATCTGTGTCCCCGGGCGGCCGCCGCCTGGCTTAGGTTGCCCCCCCCGGAGGTCTTACCCATCATTGGCTAACCGGCCTTCTCACCTCCAGGTCACAGTTTGTTGGCAAGCCTTTTCCAGTGATTATTAACCCTTCCTGTGTCAGGGGTGGCTACAATTGCTAGCGAGATATAATTTTTTCCATCGTGTTTGTTGGGGAAACTTCTTTCTTCCATTATGTTTTGATAAGTTTTCCCAATACCCAGTGGTATGCTAATAAATGTTTAACAAACTGGCCCTAAAGGAAAAACCATCCTAATTTGTAGTGTTTGACAATTTCTGTGGTGGATGTATTACCACCACGGCCAAGTACAAGCTACCACTATCACTAAATGTACAGCTGGGAGGAGATGCACACAAGCCAGCTCCCACAAGCCAGCACCAGGTGGCTGTGTCACATCAGCACAATGCCTGCCTTTCAGACACTACTTTATAAGCCTCCACTACTGAAAATCTATTATTCTTCTGTAAGATATTTTATTTAAAGATATTAAATATATCGGCTTATAATCATATCTTAATCTTTTGAGCCTTGATGTGACTTTTTATATTTATATTTTGACCTATCATATTCGGATTGTATGGTCTAATTTTCAGAAGTACTTCTCATTTTCAAGTCCTTGGGGGAACTATTGGTCATTGCTTCAATGTATTTTCAACTGCAGACTTTCTACTGTGTTTTTCTAATACCACCTGCATCAGAATCTCTGAGAAAGGGTCCTTGGAGTCAGCATTTTAACACATTGCTCTGGAGAAAGATTGTTAAACTTTGAGAATTTCTGTTCTAATGGACTGGCTTTTTCCTTAAAGATGAAAGTGGACTTTAATATAATATTGACGCTCATTATAGACAAAATGCAGTCAAAATAGAAATGAGGGATTGAGGCGTAGAAATGGTGAGAAGTTAGTTTTAAGCGTTCATGAAAATGTAATCTTGATGGACTTCATTTTGGAATAAAGATTTGTTTCTGGAAGAAGGTTTTCTTTTCTCTAGTCTTGTCATCTAGTAAACAGGTTATTTATGGTGGTGGTTCTCAGTCATCAGGGACTGCAGAATCCCCTGGTGAGGTTAAATTTGTGTGATTACTTCATGTGATGCTAATCAGAAGCCAGGAGTGAGAACCACTTCCAGCAGGGAGCCTACATTCTCTTGGTCCATGAGATCCATAGCAATTTTTCCTGGAATCCCTAGGTCAACAAACAAAACAAAACACCTAGGAGTTCTGTTGGAGTATTAGTTCCAAGCATCTTAGTACATATTTATGTCTTAACTTAGCAGCGGTTTAAAAAATTAATATACATAAATTGAAAGAAGAAAATAATATTTCTATCACTTTCTTAAATAATAAAAATTATTTACTGGTGGAATGTGTTCACCTCGTGGGCAATGCACAACTCCTCAGAACTTGGATCCAGGTTGGGGATCTCCATCCTTATTTCCTTTTCCACATTAATTTTCTCACTGTTCTTTCCTTTAAGACAGCAACTGGTAAGATTTTGAGCTTTGAAAAGAGATGATGTATTGAAAAAAATATAGTTCGATCATTAGCTGGTAGTTTCAGTTTCTCTTGGAAACTTAAAACATCTCAGAGTGCTGCTGTGAGCTCTCCATAGCTCCTGGGGCACCTTGGCACACAATTTGGGAACCACAGACTTAGAGAACAAGTTTGATGTGAATGGCCAAAGCAATGAGAAAAAAATCCCAAAACAGAGTGATAAAGGGCAAAAAGAGCTTGATGAGTGCCAACATTGCTCATTAAGTTTTGACTTTCTCAATTTTGCATTGATGATGAAGGTGAGGATGACGATGATAAAAATAACTGACATTTAATGGGAACTATGTACTAATCAACACATTTCAATACATTATCCCAATTAATTTTTAGTAACAAATGTAAGAAGTAGGTATAATTATCCCTAGTTTTTAGATGTGGAAAGTGGAGGCTTAGTTTCCAGGTGAGTAAGTGGCACAGCCGAATCAGGAAAATGGTTTGCTTGAATTCAGAGTCTATGAATTCTTTCCAACAGGAATCTGCCTTAATTGTGAAGTATACAATTGATGGGGAGTCAGTGGTCTCAGTACAAGCAGGCAGATCAAAAAGTGGAGCAGTGAGAGGGGCTGGCCTGGTTGCCTAGTGGTTAAGTCCATGTGCTTGGCTTTGGCGGCCCAGGGTTTGCTGGTTTGGATCCTGGGCACTGACCTATGCACCACTTATCAAGCCATGCTGTGGCAGGTGTCCCACATATAAAGCAGAGGAAAATGGGCACAGATGTTAGCTCAGGGCTAACCTTCCTCAGGAGAAAGAGGAGGTTTGGTGGTGGATATTAGCTCAGGTCTGATCTTCCTTAAAAAAAAAATAGAAAAACGAAAAAAGTGGAGCAGTGAGAAAACAAAGAATTCCTGGCATAGATATAGATCTTGTAGAACTGAATGGGAAAACAACTGCAAATTCCCTTTAGTCTGGAGGCGTGGAACCCAGGTGTGTGTGTGGATGTGTTCACACACACATGCATGCAAATTCACACATACCTTCATAATTCCCAGATGTTATTTGGCTAGGGTTATGTCCAACTGCAAATGAGAATTAGAAGAAAAGACAAAACAACGTAAAAGAAATGTTAGAGGGGAAAAGATGGATGACAGTAGTAAAAGGGAAGGGAAGGGAGAGGAGAGAGTAATGACAGCAGCTCCTGTCATTTGCACCTTCCTGAACCTGTCTATAACTATTCCCTTTTACTTGCAATATTGAAATTCTTTAAAATTTACACTTTTAAGGATGTAAATCTTTATTTCTCTTAAGATAATCCCTATCTCAAGCACATTGTTAAATTTAAACACAAAGAGTTTGGCCTAAGGACTTTTCTCTTTAAAATCCCTTTCTTCTTAGGAGCCCTGTGTTACCTCAGCCATGTCAGGTTGGTTTCCAGAGCTGACTGGGACACAAAGGTGGAGTTCCTGAGCTGCCTGTGTACTGCTGAAGACCTGTAATGACAAGAGTTAATGTGTATTTATGAAGGAATGTCAGGAAATAAAAAAGGCATGTAATGTCAGAAATATGAGAGTATATTTTAACTAAATCAGTAAAGACCCTTCAAAGGAGCCTTTTTTTTTTTTTTTAAAGCTTTTCTATCTGTCATTAGGCCAGAAAAGAATAAGAAGAAATTATAAGTTGTCAACTCTCCCCTCCATTTCCTCCCTGCCTTTCCCCCGCCCCCAAGAAGACCTTATCTTAATCAGTAGGCGCTTGGGACACATGCAGTTACGCTACCTCTGTATGGGAAATTGACCCATTTCTAAGAAACTTGAGATGTTTCTTCTGACACTTCCCTGCATTCATTCCAATACTTCACCGTGTCTTCACTGCCAGACTGAGAGGTCATTTGTACTTCTGTGCCCCTTGATTTAAGCACAACCCCTGGCACATGACAGTCATTTAATAAATATGTTTTGGATGAATTAATAAAATCCCACCCATATAGATTTACACTATTGTTTAAATAGTTTACTTAGTGTATTTTAGGTTACATCTGTCTGATTGAACAGCAGGTCAGATTTGCTCTGCTCAGAGAGAACTACTGAATGGCTATTGAAAGAATCATCTTACTAGTCTCCTTGCCAGTGATATATCAGTCTCTCTGATCTTCATGCTTCTATCAACTTATCTCCAGCACCAAGTGCTAAGTTACTCAGTCCACTCTGCACTCCAGTAGCAACTCCTCGCCTCTCTTTTCTTCTTCCCTCTTAGCTTCACGTTATCACCTGTCAAATCTCTCTTCCTCCTGGAAGGTCAGTGTAGACACACTCTTCTTCTTGTAGCCGCCACTGATTTACGTGGGTGTAATCACTCCTTCCTTTCTCTATCAGGTAGCCTTTGCTTTGATATTGCACAAGAATTTGATTTGCCTTTTGCTGTGGATAGCTTTGTGCATAAGAGTTAAAATATTTGTTGACTCAGTGAATGCATGTCCTATTACTCACTCATAAACAGTTTGTAAAAGTATGACAATAGATACATATATTTCATCACATAAAGCTCAACTCTGCTTCAACTAATAGTGTGTGGATAAATACCTGCTTTAAGCTGTTACCGCGTGAGGCAACTCTTTGCCGTCTAACTGGAGAAAAATTATGAGAGTATGTCTGATGCCACAGTATCAGATTCTATTTTGTTCTCAAAGACCAATCAAAGCTAACCCTTTTGGAAGGGTCGTGTTATTCACTGTTTTTTCGTTTTATATATATACGTGTATGTGTACACACACATACCCAACAGAGTCATGAGGTCATGCCCTATGGGCTCACGAGTCTCACAAGCAGGTGCTGAGATGAAATGCTTGTATATGAATTGGGACCCCACCAGCATGTGTGCTGTGGTATCTGGACCTGATGTAGAAGTGTATAAACTTGTCGTTTAGCTCAGAAAAAAAATTATGTATGTAATTTTCAACGTAGACGAGCTCCCCAATTCTTTTTTTCTCTTTCCTAGTTTCCTTTTCTCTTCAATCATACTTCTGTTCCCAGTGACTCACACATCGTTCAAATGCTATTTCTCATGTCAGGTGATGTTTATAAAATCAGCAAGCTAACTGGGCTTCTTGAATATATAGAGTTTCTATTTTTTTCAAAGTAGTTCTCTAGACTGATCTTTGTAAATAAGAGAAAATTAGAAGAGGAAGTTCAATATATTGCTATTTGTGGCCCAAATGGTGTTTTAATGTAGGCTAAAGTCATTTGCATAATGTGATTTGTCTTTCCACACATTCCTTTTGTATATGATAATACCACTCTTTCAATGGAGCTTACATGCTAAGATAGACTAGGAAGAAGGATCTGGCCACCCACTTCTGAAAAAATTGGCCATGAAAGCCCTATGAATAGCAGCGGAGCATTGCCTGACATCACGCCGGAAGGCGAGAGGATGGCTCAGAAAGACCAGGCAGGTTCCACTTTCCTGTACACAGGGTCGCCAGGAGTCGGAATGGATTCCATGGCACTAACAACAACCACAATGCCACTCTTAGGTAGTGGAGGCAGAGAGGGGAGCTGAATTGGTAATGGTGCTAATTTGCTTCACGCAAGAACAGTGCAAAAATGCCCTTCTGCATTTATCACATTAGAGGGAGAAAGTGATGTGGAGTTTGCTTTAGAAATGCATGGTAAAAAAGAAAATTGATCTTTTTCTGTGTTTGTCCTCTTTTGTTGATGTGGGAAAAATATTGAATGGTTTCGGGCAACTGCTAATCAATTGCTATCTTCCTCCTGACAGTCTTTTCTGTCATTGTTTGATACTCTTTATCTCTTTTCTTAGTATGTGCTATATTAGTGCTATTCATTCTCTCAAGCACTTATTGAGTGCTTACCTTGTGGTCCACACTGCATTAGATGTTACAGGGAGTAAATATAAGTACAGAAGAAGAAAAAAGATAGTTGCTGTCTTAAAAAAGACATTAGTCTTTCTATACCCAACAACATGACTGTTGAAAGCACATTAACATGCTTGTGAAGAATGAAATTAATATATCTATTGTCATCTAAATAGAAATACATATAATATCTCTATTTAAAAGTCTACTATAAACATATCTTCCACAATTTCCGTACTTTTTGACAAATTGTTCCTGATTTCTTTAAAATATAACACTAAAATTCAACATTCTTCAAAATAATGTCCTGTTTTTACCACATCAATTCCACTATTACTAATCCATCTTAAAATAATAGGTTGCATTACAATAAACTTCTTATCCTGTATTAGAAAGTATCATCAATTTTCCTAAGCATAGCATTTATAAGTGTGATGGAGACTAAATAATTATAAGTTTTTTTCACTTCTCCTACACCCAAAACCTAAGGAGAGTTTGAGATTTTCCTGTTCTCATAATCACTTGTGAAGTGATTGGGAATCTGAGAGAAACTCTGATGGTGATCCATGTAACAAAGAACTGAACCAGTAGGAAAAGGGCAGTGCAAAAAGCTTGGACTGGGCAGATTTTGAGAATTTAGTAAACAGGAATATTAGGAAGAGAGAAAGGCGTAGCTGAAGGCAGCTTCTGTCCAGACCTTGAGGAGATGGATGAGAGCAGACGACTTTTAGGGTAGATTTAGAATGCACGCAGTGTCTGGACCCTCTCTTGCTCCTTCTCTCTTCCACCCTTATCTCAGCACGCCTTCAAAACACACCAATAAATAGATGTATATTTGTTATTTTTCAATGCATTTCAAATGAAAGTTAGCACAATTACAAGGTAGAAAACCAAGTATTAGGGTTACTTGGACGCCAAAAAGGAGAAAAGTATTTTACCCATATGATATTAAGCAAGTGTCTGCTGCTTTTGTGGCTATTTAGTAATCAAGTGTTCTTTTTACTTCTCTAAAGTGTTAAAGCAAATTTCAACCAATGCTTATGAAAATGCTTTTATTTTAAACAAATATAAAAGATACTTAGGTTTCACCTCCAGAAATTCTAATGTAATAGTCTGTATGTGGCCCAAGCAGCTGTTTTTGAAAAACTCCCCAGGTGATTTTAATGAGCATCTGGTGACTGGAACCACTGGCGAATACCCTCATAGGTTTGATGTCAGGGAGAACCGTCAGCAAAGGTGAAGTGTGACAAGGGGTGACTGCTGGATGTAAAATGACATTGAAGAGGTTTGCCATTTTAGTAAACATCCTGTGCTCTTTAACAATTACTGAAATTAATATTTTAGTGAATTTTCATTTCTGTTTTAATTAATTGCACCCTACACATGCTTTTTTCCCTACATTTCTTTATAGTGTCTATCTCCATTGACATCCTTAAAAATTCCTCTCTTCCTTCTCCTCCAAAATTACATAGCTCTTACCCTATGTTCCCTTGTTTTCCGTTCAGCACCAGTCTGCAGCTTTGTGTGGGAGTTGGGAGGAAAGGCAGGGCACAGCAATGAGTGTTAATTACTGATAGTATCTGTGTTATTCTAGCTTTACAAAATGAACTGATGTGCTTTCCAAATATTTCTGTTTGCTAGAGAGGCTTAAAGAACATAACATAATTTTTTTTTCTTGAAAGTTTGAAAGAATTCTCTAGTAAGCCAACTGGACTGATCTTTGTGCTTTAATTCTATAACCGTTTCGCAAATTTTGACTCTCCTGGCATTTAAATATTCTGCCTTGTTTTAATAATTTTTAATTGACTATATCATAAAATTACCCATTTCTTATATATTTTCAAAATATTGATTTATGTGTATTTTCTTATAATATCTCTTTCCATTCCAAATACATAGTCACATTCCTTTTCATTTTTAAGTTATATAGTCTTAAATTTTGTTTTCTAATTCTCTTTGCCAGCAATTTTTCTGTTTTATCAGCCTTTTCAGAAAACTACCTCTTTGAATTACCCTTTTTTTTTTTACTACATTTTCTCATATTTACTACTTGATCTTTAAAAATAATCTTGGTCACTGAAATTTTCATTTTAAGATATAAAAATAAAAGCAGGGGCTGGCCTGGTGGCATAGTGGTTGGGTTCTCGCTCTCCAATTCAGAGGGCCAGGGTTCGCAGGTTTGGATGCTGGACATGGACCTGTGTACCACTCTTCAAGCCATGCTGTGGTGGCATCCCACATGGAAAGTAGTGGAAGACTGGCACAGATGTTAGCTCAGGGACAAGCTTCCTCAAGCAAAAAGAGGAAGATTGGCAATGGATGTTCGTTCAGGGCCAATCTTCCTCACAGAAAAAAAAAAAGAACAAAAAAAACACACAAATAAAATAAATAAATAAAAGCAAATATGATGCAGGTACTATTAGGAATTAATTTATAAAGCCTTTATATTTACAGTATTTTTATTTTCTTGCAGTTGTCCCAGAATTTATAGTTATAAACTCTTCATTAGCTTGTTGTAGTGTTTTTTTATTGCTTTCTCTCTCTTTTTCTGTGTTTTAAACTTAAAAGTTTTTATCACTCAAATGTAGTTTTTTATATTTTTAAATATTTTTGTGTGTGTATATGTACATACATATACAAATGCATTAATTTTCATGTAGATAAATTCAGACAATGTTTCTTTAATAATTTCATCAAACCTAATATGAAATTGCCACTATGTAGTTGCCACCTAAACAATAAAAACCACAAAATTAAAAAGTTCAACAATTAGTTCTTGCCTTTCATATTCATATTCCTTGCAAATATTTCGTATAGCACCATTTAACAATTTTCTTGTTTGTACTTGTATACTTTTTACTGTTACCATATCATACTGTTTCCTTCCAGCCATCGAACACTGCTGTGATTTACCACTCCTTAGTTAATGACATGTCACTCACTCCAAATCACTCCACCTACACTCAGCACTCACAAGTGCTTTTGTTACATAAGACATTTGTGCGTTCATATACACACACAAACATACACAGTTGAAGTCAGTTATGTTCTTTCTTGGCATTATTTTTAAATACTGGAGATGTAGCAAACATTTAGTTAAATATTTGCTTTAAAATTGAGAATGCTGAGACTCAGAGACTTTGATTTACTCACCAAATATCACATAGATGGATGGTCATAGGGCAAGAATGAACTATCTCTAGCTTTCAGTTGTTTAACTTGCCATGCATACTCATGGATGAATAAATAAATTGTATATGTGTATAGTTGACAACATTTAAGAGCAAGAGATTCTCCAGAGTTCCCAAGGACAATGAATTAGTGCCAAACAACAAATTAGAAATGAAGCTTCAAGTAAAACAATGACATTTTTATGTTTACTTGATGTCATTATCATAGTTTTAACCAAATTTAATTTAAATCAAATCCTCAGATTCTCTTTTGCCTGCCATTGTCTTATAATTTCATTGCTTTTTGTTGTCTGTTTGGTCCCTTGAGATGAGATGCAATTTTTATTTAATTGATAATTTTATTGACCACCAGAACTCTGTCTTAAAATTTTGATATTACATAAATAGTCTGAAAATATCACAGCTCTGTATCAGGTCTTCAGCTTCTATTAGTGTTATTTAGACTCAGTTAGTACATGTGGACTTGATTTCACTAAGTACAAGAGTTCCAAGTGAGACCATATGAGAGAATATGTTAGAAAATATATTATTTACATTATGATATACTTGTATGATATATGCCAAAAACATGAGAATTTTAAAATGTCATTACCTCTGTGTATGTTTTGTAGAGAAGCAGAATTTGCCACCCCAAAATATGTCTCTTTGGCTTGATTATTTTCAAGAACAAAAGACTCAGAAAGAAACTTTGACCCTCCCTTAACTGCCTAAAACAATTTAAGATGGAAGGCCTGTTCCAGGAAGAAGCTATCACCATAGATAACTATAGTATAATATGAACTAGGTGTGGCAGACAGAGAGGAACATGGCAAGGCCTATTTGATCAGAGTCCTTTCCATGTCCCATTGTCTCTGCAAGGCATGGCAAATGTTTCTTTACCAAACATTTGCTTTTCCATCTCCATGTGAATTGCCTTCTTCCTCTTTGAAGTCCCAAACCACTACCCCGAACACCCTCTTTTGTCTTTAGCTAAAGTTAGTATTTAAGATGGTAGCTTTGTCCATTTTGGCGAGTTACTCAGTTTTCCTGGGTTTCTCCCATGTATCCATGTAATTAAACTTTGTTTGATTTTCTCCTGTTATTCTGTGTCATGTCAATTTGATTCTTAGACCAGCCAGAAGAACCTAGAAGGGAAGAAGAAAATTTATTCCTCTCCTACAATGTCTATTTAAGATGAAGACTAACCTCTCAGTTAAATATGCCATCATTCCTTTATCCAGAGGAGCCAATGTAAAATATATTTGATGACGTTTCCTATTATTTGGTATTTAATTAAAGTCTTTTATCTTGAAATCTACTTTTAAAATATGATCTTAATTTCCTGGATAACTTCTACACCTCTTTCTCTCGTTTTGTCTGTCTTTCTCTATATCTCTTGTTGTCTCTCTGTTTCTTTCTCTCTCCTTCTCTCTCTGTGTCTTTTTGGTGTTTAGGATTCCTACTAAATTTTCATGAGGAGGAGATATTCTATTCCAATCATTGAGGCTTCACATCGTAAGATGTATAAAAGGAGAGCAAGTGTGAAAACAAGATCCACAGTATTCCTGTTTTACTTCATTAAATGGTCAACTGAATTAATTAGAATTTTCCAGAATGTTGGAATACCTTTCCTTTAAGCTGTATATGAAGTTACAATTGTCTAGTATTCATGTAATTTCCGGTATTAATACCAGAGATTTTAGCGATAATATACCAAGCCACAGTTTTCATCAGTATAACAAAGGTAGTTAGATATTGCTAGGTCCCGACCATGAATGTGACTCATTCTTTGTCAAATTCATCCCAGAGCCAACATAGGATTCCAGAGTCCCATTCACTAGTTCTTAAAAAAAAAAGTGTGTAAATATGTGCTTTGATTGGCAATGGTAGATTATGTTCCCCAGTTGCCAAAGTTATTTACAGTTGACAATTTGACACAAATACAGATTGAACAGAAGCTCTAATAGCGTTCAGTTTCACAAAATCATTTTTTTCTTGATTCTCAGCCAGTTAGTAGTCATGTAAAAACTATCTTTGTCAAAGATAAATTCGAATAGGGCCGCAGTGAGGAGGGTTAAACTTGGATAATTGCACAAGTGCATTAAGACCATCCATCGGGTCTAAATGCCTGCCGTTATTTGGGTGGATTTTGATTTACCTTTTTGATTCATCACTTTTGAAATGCAAAATAATTGTAGGGTTTCAAACTTTTGACCTTTACAAAAGGTCAAAAGAGGGAAAAATGCTTTATATAATGCCAATAGGTGGTTTCTCTCCAAATTATGTAGTGATTTGTTTCTTTACCTTAGTTCAGAACGCTTTTAACTAACTAGATTCCCTTAAAAATAAAACAAAAACAGAACCACCTCTCTTCTCAACTAGATTATTTTGATATCTCTGGGTGGATAAGATTTATTTCACCTAGAAGAATCCTTCATCATGGTTTCCCTGGCAAGGGTTTAGTCTATGCCAGTCTCCTGGCATGATTATTAATAGTGCCCCTTTCACATTCAAAAGTGTACCGGTTTGCATGACAAATTATGTGATCACTCTATTACCAATTCTATCAGTCAATGTTCTCCAGAGAAACAGAAACAGTAGGATATATAGATAGATAGAGATAGAGACAGAAATAGTGAAAGAGACAGACACAGAGATTTATTTCAAACAAAGGGCTTAAGCTCTTATGGTCACTAGCAAGTTTGAAATCTGTAGCTAGTTTGGAAAATCCAGGACAGGAGCTGAAGCTGCACTTTTTGTTGTTTGCTTATCTATCTTTAAATTTATTTAAAATTCTTAAGGTTAGTACAGTCAATAAGCTCACCAGCACATTTTCATCTAATAGTTGATTTAATTCAGTAATTTCTTCTAAGTTTTAAAGCTATCTATGTAATGTTGCCACCAAATTACAGGTTCTTAGCTATTTATTTTACTATTTTTAATTGTTTTTTCTTGAACTATAGTTGAAATACAGTATTGTATCAATTTCAAGTGTACGACATAGTGATTTGTCACTTATATACATTTCACAATGATTGCCCTGATAAGACTAGTTACCGTCTGTCATCATGAAAAGTTATTACAATATTGTTGACTATATTCCCTACGCTGTGCATTACATCCTATGATTTATTTATTTTAAAACTGAAGGTTTGTACCTCTTAATCTCCTTCACCTATTTCACCCTTCCCCCAAATCCCCTTACCTCTGACAACCACCTATTTGTTCTCTGTATCTATGTATTTGTTTCTGTTTTGTTTTGTTTGTTCATTTGTTTTTGTTTGTTTGTTTTTAGATTCCAAATATAAATGAAATTCTATGATATTCTTCTGTCTCTGTCTGGCTTATTTTACTTAGCATAATACCCTCTATATCAATCGATGTTGTCACAAATGGCAGGATTTCATTCTTTTTTATGGTTGAGTAATATTCCACCATGCATATATATGACATTTTCTTTATCTATTCATATACCAATGGATGCTTAGATTGCTTCCATATCTTGGCTATTGTGAATAACGCTGCAATGAACATAGGGGTGCATAAATCTTTTTGAATTATTGATTGCAATTTCTTCAGATAAATACCCAGAAGTAGCTTTGCTGGATTATGTAGTACTTCTATTTTTAAGTTTGAGAAACCTCCATACTGTTTTCCAAGGTGGCTGTACCACTTTACATTCCCAGCAACAGTGCACAAGGGTTCCTTTTTCTGCACACTCTTTGTTATTTGCTGTCTTTTAGATAGTAGCCATTCTGAGAAGGGTGAGGTGACATTTCATTGTACTTTTGATTGTCATTTCCCTGATGATTAGTGATGTTGAGCACTTTTTCATGTACCTGTTGGCCATCTATATGTCTTTGAAAAAATGTCTGTTCTGGTTCTCTGCCCGTTTTTTAATTGGATTTCTTTTTTAATACTGAGTTGTATGAGTTCTTTATATACGTCGGATATTAACCCCTTATTGGATACATCACTTGCAAACATATTCTCCTATTCAGTATTGCCTTTTCATTTTGTCGATGGTTTCTTTCATTGTGCAAATGCTTGGGAGTGATTCTTCCTCTTTAACATTTTGAAATAGTTTGAGAAGGATAGGTATTAACTCTTCTTTAAATGTTTGGTAGAATCCATCTGTGAAGCCATCTGGTCCTGGACTTTTGTTTGTCTGATTTTTTTGATTATTGATTCAATTTCATTACTAGTAATTGGTTTGTTCAGATTTTCTATTTCTTTCTGATTCAGTCTTGGAAGATTGTATGTTTCTAGATATTTATCCATTTATTCTAGGTTGTCCAATTTGTTGGTATACAATTGTTTGTGATGATCTCTTATGATCCTTTGTATCTCTGTGGTGTTAGTTGTAATTTCTCCTCTTTCGTTACTGAACTTATTTATTTGAGACCACTCTCTTTTTTTCTCGACTAATGGTTTATCAATTTTGTTTATCTTTTAAAAGAACCAGCTCTTAGTTTCATTGGTCTTTTCCATTGCTTTTTTAAAATCTTTATTTCATTTATTTCCACTCTTATCTTTATTATTTTCTTCCTTCTACTAACATTGGGATTTGTTTGTTCTTCTTTTTCTAGTTCCTTAAGGTGTAAAGTTAGATCATGTATTTGAGGTTTTTCTTGTTTCTTAAGACAGGCCTGTATCACTATAAACCTCCCTCTTAGAATCACTCTTGCTGTGACCCATAGACTTTGGACCATTGTATTTCTGTTTTCTTTGTCTCAAGGTATTTTTCGATTTCCTCTTTGGTTTTTTTGTTGACTCATTTGTCGTTTAGTAACATGTTTTTTAGCCCCCTTGTGTTCGTGTTTTCTCCAGGTTTTCCTTGAATTGATTTCTAGTTTCATATCATTGTGGTTCAAAAAGAGGCTTGATATGGTTATAGTCTTTAATTTATTGAGACTTTTTCTGTAGCCTAACATGTGATTTATCCCAGCAACTGTTCTATGTGCCTTTGAAAATAATGTGTATTCTGCTGTTTTTAGATGAAATGTCTGTATATATATATATATATAAAGTACTACTGGTCTAATGTGTCATTTAAGGCCAATGTTTCCTTATTGATTTTCTGTCTGGATGATCTATCCATTCATGTAAGTGGCTTGTTAAAGTCCCCTACTATTGTTGTGTTACTGTCAGTTTCTCCTTTTATGTCTGTTAATATTTGCTTTATGTATTTGGGTGCTCCTGTATTGGGTGCATAGATGTTTACAAGTGTTATATCCTCATGTTGGATTGTTCCCCTTTGTTGTTATGTAATGCCCTTCTTTGTCTGTTGTTACAGTTTTTATTTTAAAGTCTATTTTGCCTGATATAAGTATTGCTACCTCAGCTTTCTTTTCATTTTCAATGCATGGAATATCTTTTTCCATGCCTTCACTTTCAGTCTGTGAGTATATTTAGATCTGAAGTGTATCTCTTGTAGCTAGCATATATATGGGTCTTGTATTTTTACCCATTCAGTCACTATATGTCTTTTGATTGGAGCAGTTAGTTTATATACATTTAAAGTAATTTTTTTTGAGGAAGATTAGTCCTGAGCTAACATTGCCACCAATCCTCCTCTTTTTGCTAAGAAAGACTGGCCCTGAGCTATCATCTATGCCCATCTTCCTCTACTTTATATGTGGGATGCCTGCCACACCATGGCTTGACAAGCAGTGTATAGGACTGCACCTGGGATCCAAACTGGTGAATCATGGGCCACCAAAGTGGAACATGTGAACTTAACTGCTGCACCACTGGATTGACCCCTTATAGTAATTATTAATAGGTATATACTTATTGCCATTTTGTTAATTGTTTTCTGATTGTTTTTGTAGTTCTTCGTTGCTCTTTTCTTCTTCTCTTGCTCTCTTCCCCTGTGATTTGATGACTTTCTTTAGGGTTGCATTTGTATTTCTTTCTCTTTATTTTTACATATTTATTATAGGTTTTTGGTTTGTGGTTACTATAAGGTTCACATATAACAACCTATGTATATAGCAGTCTATTTTAAGTTGATGGTCTCTTAAGTTCAAACATGTAATAAAAGCCCTATATTTTACTCCCCCTGCCACGTTTTATGTTTTTAACATCATATTTGATGTCCTCTTGATGAAGGATTTCTTCTTTCTCAAGGAAGCCTCTGTTTTACTCTTATGGTCTTTCAACTGATTGGATGAGGCCCATCAGCATTAACAAGGACAATCTCCTTTACTTGAAGTCAACTAACTGTATATGTTAACCACATCTAAAAAATACCTTCAGAGCAACACCTATAATAGTGTTTAACTGAATAGCTGGGTAGTATAGCCTAGCCAAGATGACACATAAAACTAACCATCACACAAATCAATGTGGCTTATGAAAATTTGTTTCTATACACTGACAGTGAACTACCAGAAAGAAATTAAGAAAATAATCTCATTTATGATAGCATCAAAAAGAATAGGAATACATTTAACCAAGGAGTGAAAGATCTGTACCTTGCTGCTGGTTTGGAACAGTGGTGCAGAAATCAGTTAAAGTCAGCAACAAAGGAGGAAAATTTGGCCCTTTTGTGCCATCTATTTCTATCTTCTTTGGGAAACCCACTCTTCTTCTATAGTAGCTCACACATACCTTGGCCTTCTATTTGTAATCTTTGTGCATTAAAAACTCCTGTTAGAGGTGGCCTGACCCCAAGGAAGGTTGGCAGCTTTTCGATGCAGCGAGTTGCTTATAAAGATAGAGACAGTCTCTATAGTAGTGCAAGTGTTTCAGTAGGCTAGATTTAGCTTGTTTTTTTTTGTTGTTGTCATTGTTTCTATTAGCATTATAATCCAAACAAGGATGCCAGCTGGAAAAAAATGTTTTCACAAGGGTGTCTGACTGATGCTGGTGGACTGGCTGTTTTCCTTGGTCTATTTGCACACGTGTTTTGTAATTCCATTTGAGATATGATTGAAAGAAGACTTATGGGCAAAACTACTAAAGAAACTGCATGTAAAGTCAGCATGAGTGCCTGATTTCTTGGCTTCCTTGCACTCTGGGAAACTTTAATTTTGTCCCCTGGGGCCTCACAAGGTAATTCTTATGATGACAAACATTCAGTCTTACTCATCCTTGCTCTTCCTCCAGGCTGGTCATTCCAAAGACAGGAAATATAGAGTTCAAAAAAGTCACTGCTTTCAAAAAAGATGTTGTGCTTCTCCTCTGGATGAAGCCAATGTACAGCTACTGTCTCATGTGTGTACTCTTCTCTATAAAACAGTATACATTGAAGAAGTCTGGCTAGCCTGAAGCCAGCATGTAAAGAGACCCATAGTAGACCACCTAGCGAAAGAAAGAGATAACTAAGGAGTCACAGCTATCTGAATATTCCCAGCACAGTCAGCAAAAGTGCTAGTGAAGAAGTCTTTAAAGAAGACCCTACCCCAGCCACTTCTGATTAAAACTGAATGTGACCCCAAGAAAGAATTGCAAAGCTGAGCCCTGTGACCTCAGATTTGTGAGCAAAATAGATGATGTTATTGTTTTAAGCCACTATTTTGTGGTGATTTGGTACACAGCAATAGATATCCAGAACTATAAGCCAAATAAAAACCAAAAAAGACTAAAAACTAAGGCGGTGACTCTTGAGATGCATCCAATTGGGCACAATCAAGTTATTAAGAAGGAGGATCCATTCACGTATAGTCCTAAGGAACAGAAATATTCCTATCCTTGGAGTCAATCAGTCTTATCCACTTGTCTTTTGGATGGCAGTTTATTTAAATTCAAATTAAATAACTAACTCCCTTGTTTGAATTTCAAGCTAATCACACAAACTTATCAAATGATTCCAAGTAGCTGATCTTCCAGCTACTATATTTCTCATCAAAGATTAACACGTTGAATACAGGTTTTATGCATCAGTTGAAATATGATAATATAAAAAGACCCTGTATAAAAAAATCAGGCCTGTGTGGTCAACTCCAGCTCTTTTCAAATTCTAATACTTAATTGGAGGGAAAATATAAAGTACTTTTGTTTTTATGATAATTAGTACTAAAATAAGGAGCACAATTAGGAATGGAGGATTGTTTTTCCATAATAAACATAATGGCAAACCCTCGAGTCAAAAATCCAGCACATAAGGCACAAAAGCGGTAAAGCAATATGAGTAAAATAATGTAATTAGCTATTCACAGGATAGGATTACAAGCAAACAAAATAAGTTCAACGGAAGTGAAGGAATTGACATGAAGAGAACTGATCACTTTCTACCAGCAATCTAAGCTAATAATAAGTTTTGACAAGTGTGACAGACATTTTCTTTGATAAAGGATTGGAAACTATGGGAATACGGAACTGGTCCCTCCCTATCTTTACATACTATTTTATACTCCTAGTTTTGTGTTCTTATTTCACAATTTACTAAAATCCCTAGAAACTGCCCCACTAGAGCAAATTATCTTAGTTTACCTAGAAGGGGAAAATCCAAACAAATATTTTTGTATCTGTCCTATTTGAAAACATTTTACTTGTTTCATGAAGAGAACATGAAAAGCAGTTTTGACCATAATGTGTGAACCAGTATCTATGTATTTGAACATAGTAGCATTTGAATAGAATCAAAGTGAACACTAGTACTTAATTTCCTTATCCTGATATTTCTTATGTTCTCAAATTGCCTCTTCTTTCCTGTGGCTCAGCTAAAAAGTATCTAAAGAAAATCTTAAAATTATTTCAAAGCTCACTTTTATTGCAAGCCTAAAATCAAATTTGAGATTATCAGATTAAGACAATCCACAGTCACTGTGAACTTTGTGAGATTTGCCTACTTCCAAATCCAGTACTTTTCCTGGAGTTCCCCTTATTTTTTCTATGCCCAAGAATCCTAGCATTTTAGCTAGGCTTCTATTTTGTTTACACCACAATGAAAATTTGAGTCTTTCTTCCCCCAAGGGATATTTCTCAAACTTAAATAAATAAATTCCCAATGGCACACTGCTTTCCTGAAAAACATTCCAGTTTGATATTTGTGTTTGAATTGTATAGAGGGCATGGAAAGAGACATTACCACCCTAGGCAGACAGTGCAGTTTATTTCTATAATGAGGGACCCTGTGTTCTCTGCACTTGTGGTATAGCTCTTGCTGAGTGATGTCTAATTTATATTCATTTTCTGTTGTCTCTGACATAAGTGGCTTTTATAAATCTTAATTTCTTTGATCACTTTTGCTCAGAAAAATATCACAGGGAGAAATTAAGGGTTTTCTCTGTCCGAATGTAAACTTAATTGCTGATTCAGATACACAATCAAAGATCCCAAGCAGTGTTCCAGATCTCTCAGAAATCCTGAATTGTTTAAGTGTTTGGTCAGAAGAGCAAATGCTGTGTTGTACTTTGAATTTACAAGTGAAAGCAAAATGGGTTGCCACTTCTTGAAAACATAGTGTTTTAGAATTCCTTGAAAATCTTACTACAGCGTAATCTAAAACACTGTCATCTCTAACTTTTTTCTTTGGAGTTTAGATTGTCCTTAAAATTACAATTGTTTCTGATGAAAGAACTGTCTGCTTGACAACCTTGGTAGAAAAAACAATAGAAGAGATAAGGATATCAAGGAAAGAAAAGCAGGAAAAACAAAGTGAGTCCTCCAGAATTTAGGATCTGAAGGCTTAGCTCAAGACCCCCAACTGCCAATTAAGCCAGATAATATTTATAATTCCAACCACAGTTGCAAACCATAGTTTTGACATTCTTTAGGTGCTTCAGCAATTGTTCTCAACAAGAGACAAGGAATGGGCTAAGATTATAACTTAACAAGGTTAAGATGTGTTTGGATGTGTTTCCTTCTGAAAAGGTTCTTCTTTGGGAAATGGAGAAACAGAATTTAGGAAAATATAGAAAGACTAAGAAAGGAGGAAAAAGGAGTTGGTCAATATAAATCTACATTCCACACAACTACCTTCTAATTAGGTATTGGAGTACCTCTTTAATTAGGATTCTGGGATTCTATCTGTTTCTCACCTGAATAATTTCTTTGCTACTGTATTTAATTTCCTAATTCATCCTACATTCTTTCGATGTTTTTGCTGTTAAATTATTTAGCTCAATTATCACTAGATTATTCTTTCTAAAGTCTGCTTTGATCATGCAGTCTTCTGCTCTGAGAACCACCAAGGCTCCACATTGCCTATAAAATAAAGACTCCTCAGCCAAGTGTCTTTCTTCTTTTGGACCCCAACTTCACAGGTCCCGTCTTCAACATAAGCCCTACTTTCTATTCCAATGGTCTTCAAAGCTGGAACAACAGCTCAGCATCCCCTGGGAACTTTTTAAGAATGGAAATTCTGTGACCCCACTCCAGACCTACTGAGTCAGAGACTCCGGGGGTGGGGCCTAGCAATCAGTGGTTAACAACTCTTTCAGGTGATTCTGATATGCACTTAAGTACACCAAAGTTTGAGAACCACTACTGTTCTAAATCCTGAATGTATCTCCTGTGCTCTGACTAAAGTAATTTCCTCACCCTGGTTCATGCATCATCTCCATATTATCACCAATCACAACATTTCCGAAACTTCATTGATTTTTCATATATTTTCCATATCTCCTATCTGTATTATAATTTTCTTTATGTTTTTTAAGTATGTGCATATTTTATGCAAATTCATACTAAATTTATTTTAAAATGAAATTACATCAGTAATAGTATTAAAATCAGTAGTTCTGACTGTAAATAAAAATTGATTGTGAAAATAAATGTGAGAGCCAGGGCTTACTGAAGTAGAGGTGGGGGTGAGGGAAGGAGGTGGGTGTAATTGTCAAAGGGCAAAACGAAGGACCCTTGTTTTGAAATATCTCTTCTCTATCTTGACTGTGGTGATAGATATACAAACCTACACACGCACATACATAGAACATAACATAGAACTGAATACACATACACATACACACAAGTACAAGTAAAACTGGGGAAAAAGTTTCAATGAGTATCAATAAGATAGGTGGATTGCATCAATGTCAGTATCACGGTTATGAGATTGTGCTATAATTTTGCAAGATGTTATCATTGGGGGAAACAGAGTAAAGAATTCACAGGATCCCTGTATTACTGACATTGAAATAACAGGCTATTTCAAAAGCAATACTTGTATGTCAATAACTTCAATGTTGTGAAAAACACATGAAGCAGATAATGATTGAGCTATCAATCTACAGACATTGAAAAGGCTCACATGAGGGAGGATCTCTGGGTAGACAAAAGCAGATTATGTAGATGATTCCAACACACGCTTATATATGCATTCAACTCATCAGCATTTTTGTGGTGAGCAGAGAGAATGATCAAATCTGATTAAGGGTGGAAGGTATAAATGATACCGAACAGTACGTTTTCTAATTATCTTTTCTCTCCCTCGAGTACAGCAAAAAGACAAAGTGAGCCAAATTCTTGTGTCACATGGCTATTGGATAATAAAAAGGGAAAACAAAGTAACTTGTATTGTATTTTGCACACTTTAAATAGAAGGAAGATTTTCTCCTTACTATTTAAAATCTGATGGGATAACATTTATTGATCTCTGGCCCCTGGAAGTTTTATGGATAATGTAGAGCATGGAGGAGGGTGAGGCAACTAGGCAAAGCAAAGAATCACTGTGCATTCCCTGCATTTGGCTGCCTGTGAGAACTCTCTGGTGGGAGCCTCAACAAATGCTGCCAGGAAAGAAAGCAGCATAGATTTTTTTAATTAAAAGAGCTCCTTGTTTTAGGAAGCATATCAATGAAGCCTTTGGTTTAAATTTTACTTGAACAACTACCTTGTAATTTGGAATGCTCATCAGGAACTATGTGTCATTAAGCAGCACAATGTGACTTTGTAAAGGACCCATTTTAGAAATTACATTCCATTCTCTACTTGTCTTTTCCGGGAGAAGAACCTAATACTTAGGGAGGAAGATACTTTGCTCCTTGCATTCTGCTCTTGTATTTAGTATTGAGTACAAGGTTTCTTTCCTGTGTTTGCATTTCTAAGATTTGGAAATACAGTAAAGACTTCTTAAATCTTCTAATTAAGATTTTCATTTTGTATTTCAAGTCAATATTTTCCAATTGTTGGAAAGAGAACCCGTTTAGTAGAATCAGGATCTTAGAGAAATGCTGTTTTAATTCTTTCTTTTTTTGAGTCTAAGTAAAACATGATACACGTGACACACTTACATGACTATTTTTGACACACACACACAATCAAAGCCATGTCTATGCTTTTGTCCTCATCCTCAAAATTACATACTTCATTTCTCTGTTTCTCTTTTTTGGTTTAACTTAACAAATAGTATCCTACGTAAACCTTTTCTAAGAGAACACAGAAAACTGGCAAAACACAATTTTCAGCCATGGTCATTTCTAATTCTTTTATTGAGTAGACAACCAATTCTATTTCTGTTTACCTCCATCCCAGCTCCATAGTAATCATGTGCCCAAAATCAAAATTTAGTGTGTATATTGAATATTATTGAGTATATACTGTGATAAGACTTTGCTGAGATAAGAAGAATGGAATAATAAAAACACAGAAAAAGTGGAGTATTTTCCTTCAAAATAGCATTCAGTCTTAGAAACGGGGCAAACTACCCTATTGTAGCAATAGGTTGTAGGAGGGCCAGACACTCATGCCTCCCCTTTACCTTGTCTGTATCCTCAATATCATGCCCTGATGTCACATAGGAACTAGCTTCTCTTCTGCTCAACTTATTAAATTCCATATATCCCACAAATATAATAATTGTTGAAATACCTCAATAACACTAGTCTTATATACATTGATTTTAGTATTCTGTAGGAAAAATCATTTCATCTAAAACTGGAATCCCAAGAAAGACTTGCTACTAATTAAATATATAAAAAATGAAATACATCTTCCTGATTCTATTGCAAATAGCCATAAGTAATTTCTTCTTTCAGAATACAACTTCTTTGAAAATTCTCAGATTTATCTTTGGCATTTCTAGAAGAACAAAGCAATATATCATTTGCAGATAAAATAAACAGAGCAGGGGGAAACAGTAAGTTATCTGTTATGCAGGTTGAATGTTTTGATAAAATTAATAACTGGTTTACTATCCCCTGACCTATAAGAAAAGCCGAAGGGCAAACAAAGTAGTAATGAGTATGTATCTTGATTAGCTCAGTAGTACTTGCTATAAGAATATAATTATAAATTTAGTTTTTTACTGTAGTTATTTTCACTGTAGATGAAAGAATTCTTGCTCAGCCTTTCATTTCTAAGTGAAGTGAACTATAGGTATTGTGAATTTATATTTTCTATACTGCTGATTCATAGCCAGACATTGGGGCTCACCTCTCTTTGGGGCAAGGGGCAGAGGGGATGCCTAAATGCCTGGGTGACTTGCTTGAATAATAATATATTCAATATAATTATTCTATTTAACAGTAAACATCATAAAATAAAAAATGGAAATATGCTGAAGTAGAATTAGAAATATTTCAAATGACATAGCCTAGTCAGCCAAACACGAATCTATATTGATATGCATAAAAGTATGGATAAGATAGTATATAGTTATATGTATTAATATGTATCACAGCAAGCATATATATCATATAAAGAGTATGTATGATACATACTAAAATATATAATGTACTTGAGCAAAATTAGAGTGAACAACAAGAAATAATGTAAGACCCAGGTTAATAATAGCTCTAATCTAGAAATTTACTGAAAAGAAATCCTAGGATAACAGCCAAGCAGTACCATTTAGATGGCAACCAATTGAGACAGAGAAAGAGATAAGAGGGTTCTAAGAAGTTTTCCAAGACAACAATTCAAGATATTATTTCACATGACCGAGGGTTAGGAAAGACTTTAGAATATAAGGCACAGATATGCAAGAAAATAAAAGATATTAGAAATTGCTGCCATCACTCCCCCATTTCCCCCACCCCAATAAAAGAAAACTATGGTCCAAACATAAAGCAAATGATTCAAATTAAAATGGTAGGACAAGCAAGAAGTAGGCATTTACTCCTCCTTCAGTCCCGGGTGTGTGTGAGATAAAACATCCACTACTTTATACAGGGGGAGTAATGCTCTTAGCGGAGTGTCAAGTTTCAGTTAGAACAGGGAGTCAAAATGAACATTCAAAACAATGAATGAGAACATTTTGCTGTTGAGAGATCATCAGTTCACAATTGCACACTAGAAGTGTGGGGGTGCAAGAGGTATAAGACCAGATAAGATTAGAGCATGAAAATTGGGTAAAAGAGCGTTGATTTGGGAGGCTTTAGCTTCTCGTGTTTCCTGAGGCAGGGATGTAAAGCGTGATGGGAAGAGTCTGAATGATTTCTTAGGCTGATTGTGGTCCTGACGCTGTGAATGCCAAGAGGAAAGGATGGAGTGGTCCTGCTGGAATAGATGCAATTCTTAGTCTTCCCATATAGTCGTCTTGATAATGATGGTGTCAAGCTTTCTCCTCTTACCCCTTCCTTTCTCCCTCTCCCTCCTCCTCCCCTTCCATTCCTTCTTCTCCTCATTCTCTTCCTCCTCCTCCTTCTCCCGTCCTTTCCTCTAAATCACTTAATAATCTAGACTTTCAATTTTCATTCCAAATACATGAGACAAATATCAGTACGTAGATATTCTCTCAAGTCTGTACTGTATTTTAACTCCTTTGGTTTGTTGCTTGTACTTTTAACATTTAATAAACTTTTTTTTTTTTTTTTAGATTTACAAAAGAATCGCAAGATGATAACAGAAGGTTCCCCTACACGTGCACAGACTACCTAATTGTCCATGTCTCAGATCGTCTTGATTCTTGAAATTTGTCTACATCTCCTCTAAAGGCTAAGACAGGCTCATACCAGCTGAGGAGAGCCAAAGAGGTCTTTGAAGGAGGAGGCTTGCATCTGTAGTATGCTTTAACTAGAGATTTTAGGGCATACTTTTCTAGGACAGGTATCCAGGCTAGTTGAAAACCTTCTGTCTCAGGCAAGTTGTCTCAGTGAAGTATTCTTGTCACTAATATGTCTTCTGTCCAGCTGCCAGAAACTCTTGATACTCGTTTCAATCTTGTTTGACTGTTATCTATGCTCTGAATGTTTCCGGCTTCTACTTATTCATTGTATCTTCCTTCTCACACTTGACATGTTCCTTTTGTTTTCATTTGATATTGGCTTTTGTGGCAGGCAGAATAGTGGCCTATCAAAGAAGTCCAAATCCTAATCCCCAGACCCTGTGAATACGTTATCTTGCATAGTGTGCTGAGTTGAATATTGTCATCCAAAATTCATGTCCATCAAATTTTGTGTGTGTGTGTGTGTATAAGGAAGATTGGCCCTGAGCTAAGATCTCTTGCTAGTTTTCCTCTATTTTGTATGTGGGATGCCATGACAGCATGGTTGGATGAGTGGTGTATAGGTCCATGCCAGGGATCTGAAGCTGCAAATCCCGGGCTACTGAAGCAGAGTGCACAAAGTTAACCACTACATTACTGGGCCAGCTCCTACTAGAAATTCTAGGAAGTGATCTTGGGAAATAGGATTTTTGCAGATGTAATTAATTAATGTGAAGTCATACTGGATTAATGTGGGCCCTAATCCAATGACTTGTGTCCGTACAAAAGGAGAAAGCGGAAACACAGATGCATATAGACGAAAAATGGCAATGTGAATATAGATACTAAAAGGGGAAAATGTCATATAAAAGTGAAGGCAGAGATTGGAATCATGTCTACAAGCCAAAGAACATCAAGGATTGCTGGCTGCCACCAGGACCTATAAGAGAGACACGGAAAAATACCCGCTCACAGCCTCCAGAAAGAACCGACTTTGCCAAACCTTGATTTCAGACTTCTAGCTTCCAGAACCGTGAGAGAATAAATGCTTTTGTTGTAAGCCACCCAGTTTATGGTAATTTGTTATGGCAGCTATAAGGGAGAAAGACAATTTCCTACCCTTTAGGTCCTTCTGGCTGGGCTATGAATTAAACTGACGTGAGACAGAATAGCAGGAGAAAATCAAACATAGCTTTATAACATGTGTACATGGAGGAAACCCAGGAAAGCTGAGTAACTTACCAGAATGGCTGAAGCTGTCATCTTAAATATCATCTTCAGCTGAAGACAAAGGAGGGTTTTGCGGGTAGTCGTCTGGGACTTCAACAGGGAGGAAGGCAATTCACATGGAAATGGAAAAGCAAATCTTTGGTAGACAGAACTTTGATAAGAATGGGCTTAGCAAGGATCCTCCCAGTCTATCATACCTAGAGTTATCTATGGTGATGGACTGTCCTGGGGACAGGACTTTTTTCTTGAATTCTTTTAGGAAGTTAGGGAGGAGGTCAAAATTTCTCTTGGAGTCTGTTGTTCTTAAAAATAATCGGGCCATCTTAAAAATAATCAAGCCAAAAGACACATTTTGAGGTGGCCAATTCTGATCCCCCTCACAGCCCTATGAAACTAATAAACATGGTTAAAGAGACTTTGCAGATGTGATTAATTTAAAGATCTTGAGATGATGAGATTATCCTGGATATCTGAGTAGGCCAATGTAATCATAGTGGTCTTTATAAGAAAACAGGGAGGCAAGAGAGTCACAGGAGATGCGACGGTGGAAGCAGAGGTCTCAGTGATGTGGAGCCAAGGAATGCAGGCAGCCTTCCGAAGCTGGAAAGGACAAGGAAGAGATTTTCCCCTAGAGCTTCTAGAAGGAATGCAACTCTGCAGATATCATGATTTTGGCCTAATACGATCCATTTCGGACTTTGTAAGATAATACCTTTGTATTGGTTTAAGCCACTAAGTTTGTGTGGTAATTTGTTACAGCAGCAAAAGGAAATGAAAACAGATTTCTAGATTCTGCTTTCTTGGCCCTACCCCCTCTATCTATCACCACCTGTGGCCCACTCAAGTCCCATTACCCAAGAATTATTAAGTTAGACAATTGGCATTTTGTGTATGATACAGTTGATATGAAATGATAATCTCCACTCTAAACTTTACTCACAGGGCAGCAGAGAAGCTGGAAATGTAGATTTTCTCTCAGGATATAAACATCAGGCAAATGATTTTGCTTGTGGAGTAGAGGACCAAAGGGAACGTGGTGGCAACTTTTCTTTCTCTGTCCCTTTGTGAAGCCACTCCTTTTTTTAACTATTCATTCATCTAATAAATAATTAACTAATTCATCAATTAGACTATCTGCTCTATTTAAGGCATGATGGGAAGTATTGGGAAAATAAAGACAATTAATGCACATTTCTTCCCTTGGTCAAGGGTTTACAATGCGGTATGAGAGGAGATGGTAGTTTGCAGAGAGAGGCAGACTACATGTATTAAATGGTTCAATGAGTAACATCATAGAGACAGTCCCCTGAGTGCTGAGAAGCACAGAGGAGGTCCATTTAACCTAACTGTGGTGGAGAGTGGTTAAGAAATCTTACAGGAATATTTGGCACTTATTCTAAAATAATGATAGGCATTAGCTAAGTGTAAAGTTAAAGAAAGAGCAATACATCAAGAGGTTAAGTTAGGAAGAAGCCTGGCACAGCAGGAGAACTGCAAGTGGTTTAGTATAACTGAAGGTTTGGATCCAGGAGGGCAAGGTGAAAGAAAAATCTGGACTTGTAAGTAGGAAGCAGTGTCATATTATGGGTTTCTGAAGAAAATGAGAAACTGTTGAATGATTTAAAGTAGAGAAAAGACAGAACTAGATCTATGTTTTAGAAGGATGAGTCTAGTAGCGTTCTAACCTATATTGCCTGCCTCAGTCTAGCCCCAACCTATCTGGGCTCTCTCATCTCATGGAGCTCTCCTGTTGATTATCCTAATCTCGAGCTCACACTGTTCATTACAAAGCTCCTGAATTGTATCAAGCTCGTTATTGCTTTAAGGTTTATACTCGTAGTGTTTCCTCTTATAACTCTCACACCTCATCTCATCCTGACACCTTTACCTGAACAGTTCCTACTCATCACTCATATAAATGTTCTCAAAACCTCAGATTGTCCAAGTTCATATGTTCATTTAACTGAAGCAATGGTGTGAGCCAGACACTGTGCTGGATTTGGGGTTATGGTCTAGCAGTCAAGGTAGGGGCATTAAGTGAATAAATGTAAGTCAATATGTATTAACTACTCAGGATAAGTACTCTGAAGGAAAAGAACATGAAGTTAGGTATGGCCACTCTGAGGAAGTGACGTCTGAACTGACACTGAAAGGATGAAAGGAAGCCATCCACGTGAAGGCTTCCTGAAAGCAAGTCCAGGTTGTTTCTTCTTAACTCTATCGAAGCAGCAATTGCACCGGACAAGATTAAATAGGCAAAGGATGGCCTCCAGGTCCTTGAAAAAGATATTCCTGGGTTGTAAAACTGACAAGAAGCTTTTAAAAAGATTTGCATCTCAAAAGGTCAGAATTTTCTCAAGTAAATGCAATAAGGAAAGTGAGGTCAGGGGCCTGTGTCTTTAGGCTATCGGGATTCTGTAGGGCCTGAGATGAGAAGAAAGTGAGAGGCAGGAAGAAGCCTGTCTAAAGTTGGGTCAAACTGAGGGAAACATTGAAGCCATCTTGGTCAACTCTTATGCTGTGCTTAAAGAATGTGGTAGAGTGTGTGTGTGCGTGTGTGCGGATGTATCTTCTATCAGGCTGAGAGCTCTCTGAGGACAGACGTTTTGTTTGACTGATTCATCGTTGTAGACCCAATACCTAGCAAACTGTTTGGCACAGAGTATGCATTCAAAGCAGATTATTTGCTGTTGCTGTTGAATGAAGAAATAATAGTAGAGGCTGGAAGATGGCTGTGGCAGGGAAACAAGACAGAATTACAAAAGGCTAATTAAAAACAGCAATGTGTTGTTCCTGTGGAAGGAAACAGAATGATAATGGAGTGAACAAGTAGTAAATAGAATGAGTTCAGGAGATATTTGGGTACAGGACCTAATGACTGATTTGAAACTGGTGGTGAAGGAGAAGGTGGAGTCAAGGAGAAATTTGCTCTCAGATTTCTGTCTGAAGAACTGGCTTGTTGGTGTGACAAAATGACATGAGAACAGTGGAAGAGAAAAGCACGTTGGCCCTGTTATGGAGATGCAAACTAGAGTGATCAAAGTAAATACACTTCACATTTAATGGTAATAATCAGGGTTTCTAGTTCTGTCTCAGGAAACCAGCGTTGTCTGGTATTATTTCATTAGCCTATCCTTTTGTTTACATTTAACTCACGAAATTGTTAATCTTTTCTTTTTAAATTGTCTGAGTTATTTCGCAGTAAAGTGTGTACTAGTTGTAGAGAGCATGTAGTTGAGTTTTGTCTTTTAATCGTTTCTGAAGGGTTCTTGTTTCCTTTTCATAGGAAAGCTCACCTTATTTGCATTTATTTAAAATAAATTTAATATATTTTGTATTAATATAGTCCTCTTATTTTAAGTTTTCTCTTTTTAAAATTCCTTGCTACTTCCTTTCCTTCATTTTTCTATACGACATATGGGATTTTTTCTTTTCTCTTTTCCTTCCTTAATGCCTTAGTAGTTTCAAAAATATAGGATAATTCTACTTTTACTAATTATACTGTACATAATTTAAATAAAATGCTTGAATTCTGTTTCTCAACCTATCAAATGTGAAGAAGAAGCAGTACATATGACATATTGATTAAGGCTCAATCTCTTTATTTTTGTTTCCGGGTTCAAATCCCATCTATTTTCTCCTTAGCTACTCAACTCAGCTTAAGGCAGATCATTAAGCTCTGTTACTCAGTTCTCTCACTTGCAAAATTGGGAAAATAATAGTGCTTAACACCTCATAAGTGTTGTTTTTTTTTTGTAAGATACATGTATTATAACCCAAAACTCTGCACCTGGATTTCACTTGTGGATACAGCACGATGTACCCTAAGATGACTTTTACCTACTTTCTCAAACAATTTATTTACCTTTTGCACATATTATGTATGTGATAATACCTTCTCTATATTCTTGTGCTAATTGAATATTCACTAACTGCCATACACTAAAAATATTGTATTTACTTTTACAATAATGTTAAAAGATAAGTATCATTATCCCCAATTTATAGAGAAGAAAAAGACTCAGTGGTTAAGTTAGCTGCAGATAATTACACAACTAATAAACACAAGACTCACTATCAAGACCCAGATCCACCCAGCACTAAACTTTTTTTTTACTTTTTGAGGAAGTTTAGCCCTGAGCTAACTGCTGCCAATCCTCCTCTTTTCTCTGAGGAAGATTAGCCCTGAGCTAACATTCATGCCCATCCTCCTCTACTTTATACGTGGGACGCCTGTACCACAGCATGGCGTGCCAAGTGGTGCCTTGTCCGCACCTGGGATCCGAACCAGCGAACCCTGGGCCGCCTAGAAGCAAACGGGCAAACTTAACCGCTGCGCCACTGGGCCGGCCCCAGCACTAAACTTTTGACCTTTCCTTACTTTAGCCTTCATAATTACTCAGAAAATTCTTGGTAACTAGAAAGTCTTGTAAGCCTTGGATGGTGCCTGCATAAACACATTGTAAACTCATTGAAGGTAGGATTATTTCACAAACTCCTCTCTAATTATGCACCCCCTTGTCTAAAATAGCGCTAACTCTATAGGAAATGATTAATAAATCCTAGCAAAGAAAATTTGAAAATATGTATTTATGACTATAATTTATTCTAAAGGTTAATGATGTATTTACTCCCTGAAAAGAGGAAGGTCCTTGTATATATTTTGTAAAAGAAATGCTATGCAGATGTTTTTATTTGCTACATATTTTGAAGTTGAAAATCAATATTTTCATCAAATGGTTTTTAAAAAGTCAGATTTGGCATCTGGTACAAGTTTATTTTGGAGGTAATTAAGTGAGGTTGTGAACTGTGCATACAGGGTAATTATTTTGCCAAAATATCAATGTTTCCTAGAACTTTAGTTCTGACCTTGCAAATATTCTTTTATTTTTGACTATTCAATTGTTTTCTAGCTTAAACTTATATGATACTGTTTCCAAGGACAGGACAGTGTGACTACATGTAAGTAATATGAGGATTAATGACTTCTCTTTCCTACTGAACAAATCTCTTACTTAAATGTGATTCAAGGATTATTTTTATTTTTAAAGTAAACCAAATCCAGGTTATTTGCAACAATGGCCGTGACAATAACACAAATCTCATTGTAAGTAATATGAAATCTTAAAATCTCATCTTATTAATTGAAAACCAAAATCACTTGAACAAGAGATTTAAGGATTAATTTTTAAATCAGTTTTTAATCTGCTTTTTCATTTTTCATTATAGTGCAATGAAAATTTATAATGAAAAACACAGTTCTTAACCTTTAATATTTTTTCTTATTTCAATATATTTAATCCTAACAAATCAAAGGTACTACATACCAGGGAAACAGACCAGAATACAGAAATTTACTGCCAACTAGTTTTTAAACCATACATTATACCATTAAACTTTTAAAACACATCAAATTCAAGAAAATGTTATTTACACAAACAATTGTGCAATGATGCATTATGGTATAAACTGCTCTAGATATAGAATGAAAAAATTGTCATTCAAAAGTAGACTCAGCCTGGTCAGTTTGTGCATGTGTAAAATGTGCAAGTCAGATTACATAGTGACACTTCATACTCTCACATTCCTGTTATATTAGAAAAATAGCCTAAATGGAATGTAATTATATTTATTTCAAAGTACCTAATTTATCCCTGTCTGGCTAATACTGTTAGAAAATATTTAACTGAAGTAGATAGTAATCAACTAATGTAAATTCAAGCACTGTCTTGAACTTGATATGTCCAAATTAACTTAGAACCTGGTAATTTGAAAATACCACATTGTCAAAACCAACCGCTTGTAGTCCTGAGCCTAATGTGGTTGTTACCAAAATGGCAGCATAAAAGAAGATAAGCTTATTTCGCAAAGTTTTTCAACCGTTTCCTACTAACATTATCTGCCAGTCCATGTGAACCAGACCATTGACAAAAATCAAATTAAGGTGTTGCTTTCCCAATCAAAGCTATTGTTTCTAATGGCCTCCTAGTGCAATCATTAACTTGAGAGAGAAATAAGCAAAACACAGAGGCCAGAAAATAAAGGAATATAGTATTCAGGCTTAAAAATATTTCTGGATGAGATATTTGTTGATATTTTCACATAGATCTGGGGGCGGGGGGAGAAGATCTTACTTCCCAAGAGTTTTGAAGAAATAAAAAGCTTGGCCTAGAAAAGCCAATTCCATTTGTAAAGCTCCACCTTGGCTTAAAATGTTTTCCACTGTGACTCAGTCTATGAGAAATGGGTAGGTCCACGAAGGATATACTCTCAAGATCCAACTTCTGCTCTGTCTACTGAGAATAAGTGATACGGGAAAACTTCCAGAAGTAAACCCAAAAGTTACAGATAAAAATGGATAAGAAAATTTTATTTCCCCCAGAGAACTGAACCAGGGACTATCAGATAAGCTCAAAAAGGAGCTCATTCCATTCTCAGAACAGGGAGTCTTCTCAATCACCGTCTAATAGGATTTCATCTTTATTGTTGATCGGTCATTCCCGTTTGCCATTTTTCCTTTTTCTGAATGTACATTTTTACTGTGCTTATCTTATTCCTACTCCATTGTTGTATCTGGGTATGATGGGGACAGACAAAGTGCTCTTATTTTATAATTTTCTAGGTCATGAGAGCTACATCCACACCTGACGGAGAGGACTATGCACCACCTGGACTTTGAAGTAGCTGTAGGCACTAAATGGGCTGGAATGGTAGTCTCCTTGGTAAGGGAGAGGGAGTGTGTTCTATGTTTGCATAAAAGCATGTACTTGAATGTTTAGATATTCCGAAGATAGAATTTGGCAGAGACAGCTAGTCATGCCCCAATAATTTCTCCTATTCTCTTTTATAGTAAGAGAACCCTTGACTTTTAGCTGGACACATGATTGCCAAGAATAAAGACTGCTTTTCTAGTGTCCCTTGCAGCTAGGTGTAACTAATAACCTAAGTTCTTGTGAATGGAATGTGAGGGGAAATGTGCTTGTGATAGCTCAGTAAAAAGAGGGAAAGTAATTCGCTTTCTCCCTTTTCCATTTTGCACTAATGCTCTAGTGTTGAGGTCTACAAGTTAGGAGTCTAAATCTACAGATGACCTCATGGATGAGAGTTACATTCCAACTCTGAACTGGTAAGATAATTTTCAATCTTGTTTAACTTGGTCTCTCTTTAGATCTGTACTGCTGGAAAGTCAATGCCCTAGGTAAAGGGAGGGTGAAAGAAATATTGTATGAAGAGAAAATAGCAATTGTGAAGTCTTGGAAATTAAAAAAATATGTATTATAGTACATTTGAGAATGTTTGCAGTAAATTTTCATGACTGTATCAAGAAAGTGAAAGCAAATCTAAGATGGATGAATTAGGGAGTCCAAGGCACTTTTTGAGAGTGTGGTCAGGGTGAGTCATAATTGCTTCGGGCTGAAGAAATAGCTGGGTGTTCGATTTTACTCTTAGAGCCAAGAAAATAAATCAGATTTGTAACTAAGAGAGCAATCCATGATTACAAAAGTAGATGCAATCCTTGGGAACGTCAGCAAGTTTTCCCTTTACTTTCTTCTTGTCTGAAACACCTTTCCAAGTATCTCCAAGGTTGTCTAAGATTTGTGTCGTGCATTTACTACTCATTTAACACAACTATCACTTGATTATTTACAGAAGTGAATCCTCACATTTAGTTTTCGGACTTTCCCAGGTCTTGGCCTACCTTATCCTCCTGGAATCACTCTTCACTTCCCATCTTCCAAGTTTCAATGAACTCATGTATCCATGCATATGTACCCACACAATCATTCTTGAAAAACGAATTTTTCTTTTTGTTGGACTACAGAGGTACATTTCTGAGAACTACACCAGCACTTAAGACATTACAATGTGTATTTGTTTAGGTTTCTGCCTCTGTGAGATCCTAAAGGCAAAGACAATGTTTAATTCTTTGCTGATTCAACACCACCTAGAAAAATGACAAGCATACAGTCATAACAATTATGCATTTTGGCTTTATAGGCCCATTTATATTCCCCAAATGGTCTCATTATTCCCATAAATCTTTAGACTATTGCAGAAATTCAAACATTTGCTCATCCAATAATACATCTCCCAAACTGACTCTGATATATGTATTGACTCATACAGAAAACATCTCTCAGTTTTGGCTGAGTAAATATAATTGTCATGCACATAATGTACACAACAGAAACACTTCCAAATGATACTGAATGAACGGAAAATAGGCTACCAAAGTAATTCCTTGAAGCTGATTTCCCTCAAGTTACCCTTTTTCCAAACTTCAGTTAATAAATACACTTCTTGAAATTGTACTTCATCTATTGTTGCTTCAACTGCCCCACTGCTCATTAATTCTTTGAGTTGTTGTAATTTGGCCTCTATCCTCACTTCCACTGAAACCATTCTCCTGTGGGTCAACCATAACTTGCCAAACACTATCATCTTTAAACACTTGGAAATATTTCATCATACTGTGAAAATTTCTTTTTTTGGCTTTTATGATGTTGTATTTTCAAAGATCTTTTCTATTTCTCAGACATATTCTTCTCTTTTCTTACTGAATATTCTTCTTTATTTTCCCTGTACCTCTACTCCAACTGCTCAACATTAGAGGTATTATTTTCTTTTTGCTTTATTTCTACTTGAGTGTGCTTTGGGAGTTTGTATCTTTCAAGGAATTTGTCCATTTCATCTAAGTTGTCAGATTTATTGACATAAAGTTGTACATGATATTTCTTATTATTCTTTTATTTTATGTAGGATTATATAACGACATCTCCCCTTTCATTCCTGATATCGATCATCTTTGCCTTCTCTCTCTCTCTTTTTTTTCTTGGGTAGACGTCTGGCTAGAAGTTCCCTCAACTAATGAGGGAAGGAATAGGTGAATAAACACTTCTGCTTCCCCCTTCTCACTGAGGCGGTACCGAAGCATGCTCTACATGGTTACTCAGAGTTTCCCTCACAAAATTGAGCCCAATTGCTCAATCCTTCTAGCGTACATTTCATTGACTTTTCTCTCTTTTCTACTTTACTTTCTCCACTACCTTACTGGTGCTTGTTTTGTGGCTGGTTTCTAAGGAACCCAAAATAAGACAAAAAAGTTCAAAACCAGTATCAAGAGACTTCAGGTATTAAGCAACATTAAGTAAAAATAGAAAAAGATTCCATCCCTCCAAAATATCAAATTTAGCACAACAATCTTACTTATAAAATCCTTACCATATTACAGACAGAAAAATCCTAGGATGACAGAGTCACTTGCCCTAAGCATAAACCCTTTGTAGTATTAAAAAATGTGAAATATTTGGCTTGCATAATAATAGGATCATTTTACTCTCAAAAACTTGGATTCTGTTATGCACTAAAGTGTGGGAACTTAGTGATCTTTCCTTTAAAAACACTTCAGACCTCCAATGGAAGTGTCTTGTTATATATTTTCTATAAATGTTTGTGGTATATGGAATTTAATTATCATGTAATTTATATTGTTTCAAACTTTGGTTCCTTCATTTTACTTTGAAGACCCTATGGCCCAGAGAACTTTTGTAACTCATCTGTACTTAGTTGTAACCCATCCATAAATAACATAGAACATGAGGAATACAAATGGGAATGGGATTCATGAGTTTTAATTTCCAAGTCAAATTATCCCTACACTATCATGCAGCATTTCTCATATAGTGATCAAAGTAGTTCAGTATTTTATGCCATCAAAAGAACAAATCCACCGATTGTTCACTCTGAGATCATGAGAATTTACACATAGGTTACATGTATAGAGCATAGCGGTAGAAGCTAGGAATATGTATTTGAATTTTAAAGGATAACCTCACATTAGTAGATATGGTAAATTGGCTCATTTAAGCCTTGCTTATTCAGCTTTTATTCTTTTTCTCAAGGAAATGTAAATTTCAGAATTCAAAGCACATTATGGTTAATTAAATGGATGAACCTAAGGAAAAGTGAATAAAATGATTGGGCAAGGGGTAGCAAAGTTTATTTGTGTAAACCAATGCCAAATGTCATGATAATTGTTGAAGAAACTATGTTGTGGTTTTTTGGGAAAACAGACATAAAATTTATCAAAAAAAAAAAAAAGTGACTAAGTACCTTCATTCTTCTTTTACCATAATGTATATTACTGGCTCCCTGGGGATATTAGCTTCTACTAACTTCAGATTTTTTATTAAGATGTCAGGGAAAAAAAGACTTCAGGAAGTTGTAGATATTTACAGGTGACTATAGTTTACCATTAAAAAGTAACTATATCAAACTTTATTTTAATTTTTGCTTATAACTTACAGAAATTTGTCCTTTACTTCATTCTGGATTTGTTCTATTTTATTTTTTGGAGGGATAATGTTGATTTTAAACGTAGCTCCAAAATATTTTTGATAACTTTTAGGAATTGTTTATATGTTTTGAAGTGAAATGGACTCAGTCCCCAATGATAATCTCAAGAGGAAACAAAACATAGTTATAGCACAGAATAAGCTGTTCCAGTTTACTGGTAGCCTGCTTTATTTACAGCAGAAACTCTTAACTTTTCTTCCCTCAGAATGCATTCAAAACCAAAGCAGCTTAAAAGAGCAAATTCATCTCCATAAACTGTGGTTGATAAGCAAGCTACATTCATCCATTCAGATGTTGTTGTATTCTTTAAATAAGCAGAGAAGGCAAGAATATGACCATGTGAATTTGCTACTCTTGCAGATTACAATACCAGACCACAAGCTTGAAAGAAAGGACAAGCAACTGATTTCTGCTACTTACAAATACTTAATGGGGTCATTGAGTTCTGAATTTCTAAGCAAGAACCTGTTCAATTGGCATTCACTTATATTTTGGGAACATTTGAAAGTGTATAATATTTTAAATATTCAAAATAAGCATAGATTTTAAGTATACATATTTCCTAAGCTTTCTACTAAAATGCTTAGAAACATTGACAATCGAATTGTAATGAGCACATCAAGTTCCTGAATTATAATCTCTAAATACAATTCTCTATTAAAATGTTGCAGAGCTCTGTGGAAAAAAGGTACCATTTTGCAATGAAATAATAGATAAAAATAGATTGGGGGTGAAAAATTTTCAAAATGAACTTGGGACATTTTGTTGTCACCAGAAACTAAGAAATCTGCCTGAGTCTAATAGCCATGTGCCAAAAGGACATAAGAGCCAACATGAAAGGGCTGTCATGGACCAATGATGGGATGGTTTAATTATCAAAAAGACTAATGAATGCAACTGATTTTCAGACTATTTATATATAAACCAACAAGTTTGGTTATAATTCTTAAGAAATGGAAAGGCAAAAAACATCTGTTTGGTTACCATTGAAAGCAAGTAGATCTCCAGGTCCTTTATCTGAAAATTGGCAATTAAAAGGGAAAATTAATCATGCATTTTTCTGTTTCTCTATGAACTCCATTTCAATGTAGCCAAATAGCACTGGGTGACATGAACAGCTACATAATTTAAGGAATCCAGTGTAAAATGAAAATGCAGGACTCCGTGTTCAAAAAATAAGAGTTTCAAGATGGTAACTTCAGAGTAGGGAGCCCCGCTCCATGACTGAGTGGTTAAAGTTCTGTTTTCTCTGCTTCGGTGGCCCAGGTTCACAGGTTTGGATCCTGGGTGCAGACCTGCTCCACTCATCAGCCGTGCTGGGGAGACACCCCACCTACAAAGTAGAGGAAGATTGGCATGGATGTTAGCTCAGGGCTAATCTTCTTTAAGAAAAAAAAAAACAAAACCCAGGAATATTCACAACGGATGTTAGCTCAGGGTGAATCTTCCTCACACACTCACACACACACACACACACGCACTCACACTCACACACAGAGTAGGGAGACAAGTCAAGAAAATAGACAAGCGCAATAAAATATAAAATTCTTCACAAAAAATAGAACTGTAGATTATAGTTATCCATACTGAATTGTACACTTGAAATTTGTTAAGAGGGTAGACCTCAAGTGTTCTTGCCACCAAACAAAAAAGAAGAAAAAAAGATGATAACTACGATAAGTGAGAGATATATTAATTAGCTTGATTGTGATGATTAATTCACAGTGTATAGGTATATCAAACCATCAAAGTATACACCTTAAATTACCACTTTCATCTGTGAATTATAGTTCAATAAAGCTGGGAAAAAATAGAGAAGTAGAAGGAGGTTTCTTTAGATTCAAAGATATTTAAGAGACATATCAACCAAGTGCAATTTACAGACTTGTTTATTTTTCATTTGACTTAATAAACCATTAAAAGACAAAAAAATTTTAATATAAATTTGACATTAGATAATTCCAAGGGGTTATGATCCAAGGGTAAGATAATGTTATTAAGGTTATATAAGAAAATTTCATATATTTTATAGATCTCTGGCATATGCTTTAAAATAATTCAGCAAAACTTAAAAAAAGAGAGAGCAAAAGTTATGGATAAAGCAAGAATAGTAGTATCTTGATAATTGTTGAAATTGGATAGGGGTGTATGTGGATATGTGAGGGTTTATTGAACTATTCTCTCTACTTTTAAGTATATTAATATTCTTATAAAATTTGTAAGAGGAGAATGATGAAGAAAGCTATTATGTTTATAGTCACTTTAGTAATAATGGAAAAATGGATAATGAATAATGAATTGAAGTCATATGATTTTGACAGTAACTTTCTGGGTTATCTGAAATCCTTTGTGATCTGGAGAAGAGTACCCTTACTTTTGGTCAACGTTCATTATCAGCTGAGGGCTGAGGGCATGCTCATCGGCTGCAACGACAATATGTTGGGTTCTCTGGAGAGTTAACCAAGCAGAAATTTGATGACTCCAGTGTCTAAAATGTAAAAACTTGAGGAATGGAATATGACAGAATCAACAAGTGAATACTCCAAGTAAGGATGATTTTAAGTGTCTTCAGTACCTTTTAAAAAGCCCAAGTGTAAAGATGAGGACAGAACACTCCTGTGGCCTTTTGTATTATCTAATTCATACAGGCACTTTTCTCACTGCCTTAGCATGCACGTGTGTGTGTGTGGCATGCATGGAATCGTCAAGATCTCAAGAAGATCTGACACAGACGCTCCTTGTTTTAAATTGTTTCCCTAAAATGTTTGAGTGGCTTAAGAGACGGGAAATGTTCTATGAAATGATCTGAAATTTTTGGCCCAAGATTTGAGACATTCAATGGTGGGAGTCAGATGGTGAAGTAAAAGGTTATGAATGTTGAGTTGAAGGGTATGTTTCCCAAATAGTTGGGAAAGTACTTGAGGGACCTCTTGTTTCTTCTCTTTTGTGTGTTTTTTACAATATAGAAGTGATATGAATGTGAACCAGCAGGTTTCCTAAAATAAATAATGTTTATGCTCATCAACAATGTAAATTCTTAGAACTATGTTTGCAGGAAAACACTTTAGAATTGGTTTTGGCATTGCCTCCTTAAGCTATATGTCTAAATTATTTCTCAATAAAGAGCTTATGAAATCAGAAACACTGTAATAGGTTGGATTATGAATAGTAAATTCTTTGTTTTCAAAGGCAATGTGTATTTTTAGAGGTAGAGTAGTGCCAAGACAGGAAAATCCGATTGTAATCGGCTATAATTAGCAACCATATGAGCTGTTAAATTATTTTTTATAGCTAAATGCGGTCCTTAAAAGGGTTAGAAATACTTTCCTTACTCTGAAATACAGAGACATCAAACAAATCTTTTCTTATTTTATTCTAAATATGTGTAAGCAAAATATATATATTTTGATATATATATTTATCTTCCCTTATGGCAACTGACATTGACTACACAATATTTGATGTTAATCAACTGACTCCTTAAAAGAACAATCAAAGGCTGGATTTCCTCACATATAAAAAAGTATATCAATGTTTACTAACAGTGATTTTTAGGCTCAAAATTTATTGTGTCATAATTACTGAAATAATTTTTTGTTATAAGGAGGGAATAGTTTGTTATAGTGTGGGAATAAAGGATAATTTTCATAATAATAAATACTTTATATATATACTAATCAACTTTCTATCTCTACAGATTTGCCTATTCTGGACATTTCATACAAGTGGAGGGATACAATATGTAGTCTTTTGTGACTGGCAGAAATTTTTTGAGTTTCATTCATGTTGTAGCATGTTATCAGTACTTCAATCTTTTATTGCCCAATAACTTCCCATTATATGGATATAGCACATTTTGTTTATCCATTCATCAGAAAAATATATTAACGTCAGCAAACTTGAAGCTTCCTATATCTCTTCCTGATCAAAATCACTCTTCTCCATAGATTTAATCACTATCTTGAATTATCATTATGATTTCCTTGCATTTATTGCATATCCATCCCTTAAGCAAACATACTATATATATTAATATTTACATTATTTTTGCCTGCTTTTTATGTAATTGGAATACTAGCAAATGCATGGTTTTGTACTATGTTTTCCTATCGAACATTATATTTATGATTCATCATGTTTTTGCTATAGACTATATACCACTGTAACTATTCCTATTGTATAAAAACATGGTAATTGATACAGTAGTATAAATTATCAGCAGTAGTTGATAGACATTTGGTTCTATAGCACTTTTTAGCTATCATTAACCACGTTGCTGTAAACATTCTTATGTACAATTTCTGGTGCATATATATTTTTAGGGTATATATATCTAGGAATGGAATTTTTTGCTCTTTAACTGAAAAACATGTTTCAATATGGTGTCCCAATTTACACTCTCTTCAGCTATGTGTGAAATTTCCAGTAGTGCCACATCCTCACTAACACTTGGTGTCATCACAGTATTTTATTATTTTATTGAGATATAATTTACTTACAAGGTAATGCATAGCTCTTAAGTGAGCAGGTTGATAAGTTTTCCTGAACTCACAGATTTGTGTAATACACACCTCTATCAACATTATAACATTCTATCACCCCAGAAGGTCATAGTCAGTCAATCCTCACCTTACACTCCTCAGAGGTAATCACTGTTTTGAATTTTTATAGCGTAGATCAGTTTTTCCCATTTTGGCTTTTATGTAGATAGAAAAATATAGTTTGCACTCTTTCGTGTCTAGCTTATTTCATTCAGTGTACTGCCCGTGGCCTTCATCCATGTTGTTGCATGTACTAATTGTTTGTTCCTTTTCATTGCTGAGCAGAACTCCCTTGTAATAATATACATCAAATTATTATCCCTTCTTTTTTTACAAAATCCTGCAGTGTTATTTTTTACCCCAATTTTTGCCTACTAAGAATAAAGCTGCTATGAATATTGCTATATAGGTCTTTTTGTAGATACAAGTCTTTGCTATCTTGGTAAATTCTTAGGAGTTGTATTAGGTGCATGTGTATGTATTTTGAGGATGGAATAGGTACCCAAGAGGCAATAGCTATAAGAGATGTACAGTTAACACAGCAAATGGATATCATGGTGTCTTCAAACATGTCACAGAGCCTTGTCAGTCTATACACGTAAATACGGCAGAACCCACATATAGATTTTTCTGATAGTCACCCAGACAACAGAGTTGACTTACTATGAGTCATTAACGTATTCCCATCAACTTGTAGGCTCTCAGGCTGGATCCAGTAGGAAACCCAGGCTACTAAGGTTGTTGCAATAAAACCCTCGAGAGTGGGTCTGACTAAACCGTAATCAAAAGAATTAACACAAGCAAAAAAAAAGTTCATAGGTTAGATTATTCATCATTGTACATTTAGCCAGATTATTTTAAAACTGTTTTACTACCCCATTTGGATGGACTCCATTCAACATAGAGAGTCTCTAGAGAGGCAGATTTTTAATTTTATTTTTATGATATTGTGTGTTTAATACACAAAACAATTCAGCAAACTTATTTTAGGAATTTAAATAAATTGAATAATTTATATTTAATTATTAAATTAGCATTTTATTAAATTATTTTTATTTATAAATACTTATGAATCATTAAATAATTTATTACATTATTAAATGGGTGTTGATGACACCCATTGTAAACAATAAATCCTGTGAGCCTCTTTTTATGCTCTTTTCCTTTCCAACTTCCTTTTTCTCTCTCTTAGTCATTCCTTCCCCACTTTAATTGCTGGTAACTTATGTTTGTGGTCGTTGGTACTAAAAAAGTCATTTATTTTAAAAGTGAAGCATTGCAGTGGCAGCATAAGATAGTAGCTAAGCTCTCAGGACTAGCAGGATTCTATGTCCAGCCCCACACATGAGTATAATACTGACATCACCCACATATAGAAAGTGCTTCCTGCTACTTACCTCCAGACTGTCCTTCCTGTGGGAAGATTCTGAGCAGGCTGTACATCAAATATTTGGTGTAATTGGTACCATGAAATTTATCCCTTTTTCTGTATCTTCTTACGTCATATTAAGTTGGTAAGTATAGCTTGAAGTTTTTGAAAGAAAGCACAATATTATCTAGGTATTTTATACAACATGAGAGATGAATGCAAAGTTGGAACACATTTGAGGGGGCACGGCTCCCGTAGCCAAACAGCTAAGTAAAGCATGCAACATCACAGTCAGTCAGCGTCAGAGCTAGAACTAAATCCCAGTCCTAATGTCTGTGGGATCAGGAAACTCACTCTGTTTTACTGGAGCCTCAAGTTAAATTTTACAGCGAGTTTTTTCATATAAGCAATAGGCTTTGTTATCAGTTAGTAGAACTGAAAATTATGCTATAGTATTATATAATCATAATGATAATAATGATAATTTTATATATTAAATACACTAAGTGCTTCACTGGGTGCTACATACTGTGCCATGAACTTTGCAGGAACTATTTTATGGAATTTTCACAACAAATTTCTTTTCAAAAATAAGTAAAATAATTCTTATTTTTCAGATGATAAAACTGGGGAACAAAGAAACTTAGGAGCTTAACAGACACCACACAGTGAGTAAATGGTAGAAGCAGGTTCTAAACCTTGGAAGTATGACTATATTAGAGTCAACATATGAACAATATATGCAGTTAATGTACTGAATCAATATATTATATCACCTTGCCTAGGTCAAGTCTGCATTGTTAACTGGCCTAGAACTAGCTATAAACATTACACACACACACGTACACAACATGTGTGTTTTAAGTGGGGCGATATATTTTGGATTACTAGCAACACATATAATTTCTACAGCATAACTCCAATTGAATGCTCCTGAGAAAATTCAGTAAATACTATTTCTCATGTTCAAAATTGCAGATGATCCATATGGATATGCACAGGGTTTTTAGCCCCAGAAACAGTTTGGATTGGTTTCACATATATGCCTCTGACATCCTTCATTTTGCTTTATTATCATTTCTTACTCTTTTGGTTCAAAAAAAAAAAGCATTAAAGGCCTAGAGGTCAGTAAAGCAAATCCATCCATTTGTCTATAGTGCACAGCAACACATCAGTAGAGTTCCTTGATGTTGGAACAAAGACTTTCTGTTAGATACTGAAATGTGAAGGACAAAAAGTCTCTCTTTTCACTTGCTTTCATTGGGTCACGAGATATCAAGAAGTACTGAGTACAAACAAATGTAGTTGTAATATTTTTGAACTCAGGAAAAAGAATTATCAGGAGTTTCTAGTTAAAAATAAAACAGTTTATTGCTCATTAACTTCTGGATATTTATGACTGAGCTTTTCTTTCCCCTAGAAATTTCTTAATCAAGTGGTTCTTCCATAAGTGTTTAGATCAAGCTTAGGTTCGTTTCATAGGTCAAAAAAAATTAGAGATTGAAGCATGACTATTATTAATTCAGATTATAAATTACTTTATTTTTCTTTACACTTTATCTTTCTATGTATATAGTACCATTATTCTAGAATTGTTGCAAATAAGGCATTTCATTCAGCTACAGGAGAAAAAACTCAATTTGAAAAGACTAGCTCTTTCAATAACTGGAATGAACTTATTTTGGGTGGTTCAATTTTCTCATTTTTAGCAATGCTTAAATATTTCTAGAAGTTTATCTAAAACGTTTTCCAAAAATGGTGATTAAGGCACATGATGGAGCCCAAGAAGGTATCATTCATGTTAGCGTACTTTTTATCTATATCTGTGAAAATAGTTTTTCAAGGGATCTTTTGAACCTATGACTGGGCTAAATTTGTGTGTGAATTGAATTCCGAACTGTGTTTGTAAGTCAGATGTAAGGAATTTGACAACTTTCCATAGAAATAATGGTATATAGCATTACTAGCTCCCCAGGCCATCTTCAGTAATGTTAAGAGTGAGATTGGAGTCAATTGAGAGAGCAAGGGAGAGATTTCTATTTCTAGTAATATAGCCAACTAAATAGTCTGGGAAATCTTTCCACTATAAAATACAGGATGACAGGCAAATTAATAACCATTCTTATAAATACTTAGCTGAACCTGAAGGAATATAAAGGGTATTCCCAGGAGCACACTCCTTCCCCTTGCAGATAAAAGAATCATAACTAAAATAGTAAGCAACCTCAGAAGTTAAAACTGTCTAAGAACATGATGACATTTAAGAGCTGATATTCATAATATGTAATTACCCAATTGACAGAGGCAGACTTTGGCTAAATTGGGTTATGAAAATCCCAGATGGATTATGGGCAGGTATGAATGTCAAAGAGGAGTAGCTAGCCTGGCCAAGATAGCAGGAAGACTTGGAAATAGAAAAGCAATTCAGTGGAGAAAGATAATCCTGTCACCAAATGATGCTGGAACATTTTGGCATCATATGCAAAAAAGTGAATATTGATCCATTTTTCAAATTATATACAAAAAGTAACTCAAAATCATTCAGACATAAATTTAAAATCTAAAACTAAAACATTTCTGGAATAAAACATAGGAAAAAATTTTGTATCTCTAGTTTTAAAGATTTTTTAGATATGATACTAAAAGCATCCATTTACAGAAAAAAAAGTTGATAAATTGGACTTCTTCAAAATTAAAAGTATTTTACAATATAATATAATACAATTATTTTATACATAAATAACTCTCAAAACCCAATTATCTGAACAATACTATACCGAACAATACAGTACCAAATCTGAACAATTTTTAAATTTTAATATTTTCCATTTTCAGCATGCTTTGAAGGACTGATTATTATATATATACAAAAATGAGAAAAATCTTTCACACTTTTTGAAGGAGTAAGAAGTTTACAGACCCTATTTATTTATTAAGTTTTAGATATTTTTAAATTTAATTTAATTTTTTCCAACTTTCTTGAGGTGTGATTGACAGATAAAAATTGTATATACTTAGGGCATGCAATGTGATGATGTTATTTGTATACATTGTGAAATGATTACCACAATCTAATTAACATATCCATCATTACACTTAGTTACTCTTTTGTGCATGTGTGTATTGAGAACACTTAAGATCTACTCTCTTAGCACATTTTAAGTATACATTATTATTAATAGAGTCCATGCTGTACATTAAAAAAGTCATAGAAATTTAATCATCCTCATCAGTTTACTCAGTCCCATGTAATTATTTCTTGTTGATCTTGAACTTTTGTTAGCAGTTTTGCGAGTCTAGTTTTTTCCTTAGAGTTCTATAAATTGTTACCCAGTTCAATAGTATGATCTGAAAGTTATCAGAAACCTGTGCTTGTCAGGGTCCTTTCCATGATCTCCTTAAAGAGGAAGCACTTTTGCAGGAACACTTTTGCAAAAGCATCAGAGTACAGTAATAACAGTCTATAAATGTCAAGCATCACAAATTTTACTTTTTTTGTATGATTGATAATCTTGCTTTTTGTTTTGGTTAATATACTCAAACTTTTTCCTGGGATACAATTAAGTTACTTTGAAACAGTTTAATCCTAATATGTGAAACGAGTGAAGGAATTGAAATGAAGAGGAGTGGAAGATAGTTTATCCATATAGTGCAAGCCTTAAAAGAGAAATCTATATGTAACCAAAAGTAGAAGCATAACTGTGTATCGGTGGTACTTGAATATTACCGAGAGATTGATTCCATCTTGCAAACCTAAGTATATGGATCCTGAGAGAGTGGAGTAGAATCCACTTGAAAACAATACAATGCAAGCGGTCCCACTGGCGGCAGCCAAATTTAATTCAAAGCAAGAAGTAGAGGAAATATTTGGAGAAGAGATTGAGATTTTTGAAAGGTTCAAGATGAACATAAAGAAAATCTGTAAGACAGATTAACATAGAAAAATATGAAAAACTAGAACTAAAAGGAAATAGAAAAATCAAATTGCATTTCCTTTAGCTAAACTTTTTTTCTAATATTTTAGAAATATTAAAACAAAACTTTGCCTATCTTTATATTTTCATTTCATCTATATTTTCTACAATTTTATATATTTTAACATATTTAGAACTTCTGCAAGTTACATATTATTTAATTTTTCTTTCATTATATGTTATACAAGCAATCATATACATGTGATATAAATATATTAATATTGTATTACTCTTTTTGAAACAGAATCAAATATTATACATAACATGCCTACTTTGGAATCCTTGAATCTCCCCAATAAATTTTAGGTTAAGGTGGTTTAGCCAAGAAGGAAAACCTTTAACCCAACACATTAGATTTGCTCTATTACATTTGCATCAGTCAAACCCAAGGAAAAATATACTTGCAAATTTGGGCAGTGGAGGTAAAGTAAGAGCAAATAATGTGAAGAAATGAAGGTTCCATGATGAACTCTTTAAAAGATAACATGACTATTAAAAAATAATTCTCCTAAAGAACTAACAGAAAAAGAACTCAAGAATACAATCTCATTTACAATCACAACAAAAAGAGTAATATATCTAGGAATAAATTTAACCGAGGAGGTGAAAGACCTACACAATGAAAACTATAAGACATTATTGAAAGATATTGATGATGACATAAAGACATGGAAAGATATTCCATGCACATGGATTGGAAGAATAAGTATAGTTAAAATGTCCACACTACCTAAAGCAATCTACAGACTCAATACATTCCCAATCAGAATCCCAATGACATTCTTCACAGAATAGAACAAAGAATCATAAATTTCACATGGGGCAGCAAGAGACCCCAAATAGCTAAAGCAATCCTGAGAAAAAAGAACAAAGCTGGAGGCAAAGCACAATCCCTGACTTCAAAACAAACTCCAAAGTACAGTAATCAAAACATCATGGTACTGGTACAAAAACAGGCACACAGATCAAGGGAAGAGAAGTGAAAGTCCAGAAATAAAACCACACATCTATGGACAGCTAATAATTGACAAAGGAGCTAAGAACACAAAATGGAGAAAGGAAAGTTTCTTCCATAAATGGTGTTGGGAAAACTGGACAGCCACATGCAAAAGAATGAAAGTAGACCATTATCTTTTGCCATACACAAAAATTCACTCAAAATGGATCAAAGACTTGAAGGTAAAACCTGAAACCATAAAACTCCTAGAAGAAAATATAGACAGTACACTGCTTGACATCAGTCTTAAACGGGTCTTTTCAAATACCATGTCTACTCGGGTAAGGGAAACAAAAGAAAAAATTAACAAGTGGGACTTCATCGGACTAAAGAGCTTCTGCAAGTCAAAGGAATCTAGGACCAAAATGAAAAGACAGCCCACCAACTGGGAGAAAATATTTGCAAATCATATATCTGATAGGGGATTATCTCTAATATACATAAAAAACTCACACAACTCAACAACAAAAATACAAACAACCAGATAAAAAATGGTCAAAGGATTTTAACAGACATTTTTCCAAAGAAGATATACAGATGGCCAATTGACATATTAAAAGATGTTCAACATCACTAATCATCAGGGAAATGCAAATCAAAACTACTTTGAGATATCATCACCTTACACCCATTAGAATGGCTACAATCACCAAGACAAAAAATAAGAAATGTTGGAAAGGATTTGGAGAAAAGAGAACCCTCATACACTGCTGGTGGGAATGCAACCTGGTGCAGCCACTATGGAAAACAGTATGGCGATTTGTCAAAAAATTAAAAATAGAACTACTATATGATCCAGCTGTCCCACTACTGGGTATTTATCCAAAGATCTTGAAATCAACAATTCAAAGAGACTTATGCACCCCTATGTTCATTGCAGTATTATTCACAATAACCAAGAAGTGGAAGCAACCCAAGTGCCCACTGACTGATGACTTGATAAAAATGATGTCATATATATACAATGGAATACTATTCAGCCATAAAAGGGACAAAACCATCCCATTTGCGGCAACATAAATGGACCTTGATGGTGTTAAGTGAAATAAACCAGACAGAGAAAGACAAACACCATATGATTTCACTCATATGTGGAAGATAAACAAACACACTGACAAAAAGAATAGATTAGTGGTTACCAGAGGGGAAAGGGGCTGGGGGTGGGTATAAGAGGTGAAGGGGTACATTTATATGGTTACTGACATAATAATTTACAACTGAAATTTCACAATATTACAAATATTATGGCCTCAATAAAATTTTTAAAAAATGAAAAAGAACAGAAGAGAACAGAGGTTAGAGTAAAAGCAAAAATAATAATAATAATAATCCTTTTTTAAGAGAATAGATTAATGATGAAATTTGGCAAAATTGCCATTAACACAGATCATTTTAACTTTATTTCTCAATAAACAATTTCCCAAGGGAATGTGCTACAGGGTGCCCAATCACAGCTTTGCCCAGACGTGTTCTCATTAACTGTACCAGAAGGCCTGCTGTGCTGTCTAGTTAACGCTTTCTATCTAGTTCTTCACTGGCCATCGTGTATCATTGTTCAGCGAGTGACAGCATTCAGGTTATTAAAGGTGTAGATATTAAATTGACAACAGTAGTAAACATTGTAGCTGTACTTCACATCTCAGCAGAACCAATGAAGTGGATGACACTGAATCCATGCTGATATGCTGCAATGACAGATGGGCGTCATTTAACACAATACATCAGTGGGCAACCCACGTACCACAGCTGTCCTCCACTAAATGAATTAGATCAGGGTAATTAATCTAAGGCAGAAAGTGTTACTAAAGTGGATCCTAAGCAGTATTAGAGAAGAATGAAATCTCCTGCTCAAAAATTGAAAAGGATTTATACATTAATAGTTTTAGTGCTGACAAGAACGTCTCCCAAAGTTAGCTCAGTTCTTAAAAAATTTTATAAAAATCTTCCCTTTTGTTAAGAAACAAACTCACCATTCGGAGCTAAAATGGATGTTGCATATTCCTTTATTCCTGCGCTAAAAATAGATGCTGCTGAGAAATGCAGCTCAAACTGCTATGTATGGATAAGTTCTTTAAATTAAAACAAATCTCATTGCCTTCTATCACATGTTTGCTCCATGTATAACAATCTGAGGACTAGTGGCTATACCAATAATAAATCACATATTAAATTCTCATTTTAGATAGGTTTTATAGAGAGATGGGTGAATAGATAGATAGATAGATAGACAACTTTTTCTTCCTGATTTCAAATTCTTGTCAGACCAAAGATTATTTAGGTTTACAAAGTTAGTCTTGTGAAAAACAAGGTACACGTTCTTAACACTTTGGAGGAATTTCTTAAATGTCTCATTCATTTCAAGAATCTACATAAGATATATTTCAAAAATATATTTAATAATTTAGCATTATTAACTCTTTTACTCATTTAAAATAATTTACATTTAAGACCAAAATACAACTTAATATAAAACATTTCTTCTTAAAATGGCTGTTTGAAATCTTTTTATGATCTTCTTTAAAAAAGAAAATGCTCTGGATGTTATATTTAAAAATTGCCAGTAGATCAAACCCATGATTTGGACAAAAGTCAGAAACTATATTTAAAATCATCAAATAGACAAACACATTTTCTCTGCTGCTTAGCATTCAATCAGTCTGTGCCTGCTTGTACTTATCTTTTTTTAAACTTAAAGATCCCAGAGCTGAGACCTTATTTTCTAATCCATGAACACCGCATGGATTTAATTTCCCATGTTTCCCTGCACGAAGTTCGGATCTCTTCCTATAAACATACTTCTGACAGTTGTGGCCATTGATTAAGCAGCATGTCGTCTGCTTGGTTGTTAACGGTTCTCTAGGTTTTGCTTTGTCTCTATTCTCTTTTCCAGAGGCTCCTTTCTTCTACCTCTCGTGTGAAGATGGAAAAACCTGCTGCTAATTACTCCAGTTAAAATTTTTAACACAACAGGAGATATCCAAACACTGATTCTTCGTTTTTAAAGACTTTGCTGGCTTCTTGCTAAGTTAGCAACTCCTCATTGGACGTCACAAAGTGTTGTGCTTATTGTAGAAGCATAGCAAGCTGCAGCTGGAAGAAGCTACCACATGCACAGTATCTGATTTTTAAACTTCATTATCTTGAGCATCTATGATTAGAGTAAATTGTGGAATAACTGCTGGTCACATTTAAGCATTAAAATTGAAAAGATGTTTGAAGGGCAGAAAAATATAAACACACCTTAGTATGCAAAGATTCAGTCTCTCTCCCTAAATTCTCGAAATTTAAAAATGCCCACTTATGTCGAATTGTATAATTATCATACTCTCATGTGTATTTTCAACTGAAAATATAAATGATTAAATACAAAAGAAAAGGGACTGTAATATTTAATTCAACTTCATTGAATGAGAACTCCATCAACTGAAGTGCAGCCTGCAAAGGCCTCTCCATCCTGACCAAAGGAATCAGTTTGGGTTATTTTTAGAAAATTAATAAGGTAAAATTTAGTAGATTTGAAATTTTTTTTTCTGATATGGACAACTGTTTGTGATATTATGAATTCTTCATTTTGAATGGTCACTGAGCAAGAACAATTCAAAGACTAATTTTAGTTGTTGCCTACCTAGAGATACTTTGCATTATATTCAGAAACTCTGTATCCATAACATCCTCTGGTGTCTCCAAATAGCTTAAGCTCTATACTCCAATATATGAGCAATAATAAAATACTGCTATAAAATAATTTTATTGCTCTAACCTGTGATGTGACAATATAGAGTGACCTCAATATCATACTGTCCTCTGCATACAAAGCTGACATTACTGAGTCACCAATATTTATAATGTGTATTTTTTAGTCATATGCACATCTTGACTTTTATTTGAGAGCTTTTCTGTCTTTTACCTTGAGAATGTTATCTGAGCTTGAGTTTTATTATCTCTAAAATGGTAAGAATAACCTTGCATTGTTTTGAGGCTCAAATGAGAGAAAGAAAACATATTTCCATGTTTAACACTTTGGTTGTTTATGACCAAGAAGTCACAAATATTTTGCACTGCTCGATGTATAAGGACTGCTGTCACATGTTTATGAAATGGTTTTAGCATGGAAACACACACGTGTATTTATCATCGGACAAGAATTTCTTTGTGAAAGCTTTTTTCTTGGTGACCAAAACTGTAGCCCTCTTGAAAGATGCTCTCACCTATTGAACAGACCAAACCTCCACCTATCCAAAACAAAACCAAAACCAAATCTACTTGGAAGTGATTGTTACCTATTGTAATACCATTTCAAGGACCAATGGTTGGATTTCAGATTCCCAATGATGCAGACACATTATTGCTTTATGAAAAACAGCCATTAAAATGGTGTTTAAGCATAAAAGTTGATGAATAGAACCTCATTGTGATATGATTTCCCATAGAAGACAGTTCGTGATTGAGCAGGTAAATATTGAACTTCAAATTTTTGAGGTATGAAAAAGACTTCTTAACTGGTGCCTCCTACAGTTTGATTTCCTCAAGTTAAATAAGAGTAGGTGCCAGTTTCCAGCACTCAAACTCTTCAGGTACCCCAAATTATCACTCTTGAAGGCTACAGGTGACACAGATATTACGGAGATACGAAGACAGTCTTTAGAGGCAAACAGACTTGCACTTGAAAAGTACCTGTATGACTGTGGGCAAGATACTTAGATATAATTAGTTCAGTTTCCTCACCCAGGAAATGAGAATATACAACTTACAAATTTACTGTCAAGATTAAATAGCAACATATTAATGTAGTATAGTCAGTAGGATGCCTGACACATAATAGAAGCTTAATAGGTGTTTTTTATTACCTTTAAAAACAAAGCCAAGGCAAGGGTAAAGTTACCGAGTAGGAAAAGGTTCTGAATTTCTCTGTCCCCACATTATCAATGATTCTTTTCCTACTCCACACCCACACTCCAAAAAGGAAACAGCCTCAGGGAACCTGTTTGTTACACAATGTGGGAGAGGTTCTCCCTTTGGAGCAGTTGTTACTGCCTGCCTTAGAAGACTAAAGGGATGGTGTCAACATTAACTGAGGCGAGGAATGCCAAAAAAGTCTGATTTAGAGTAGTACAGAGAAGGAGTCCAGTTTTAATTATGTAAAATACATGACATTTAGATAGAGTTGTTAGACAGACATTTGTGGATGAAGTTATAGGATATTAGCATACAATGTGGAAGCTTTTATACCTTAGGAATAGATTAAATCATTCAGAGAAAGAACTTGCAGGACATAGAGAAATCAGAACCAAATTTGACATCTGGAGTATTAGATTAATAAAGATGAAAATAATTTTGTGGGTGTGTGCACTGAGACACAAGCTGTGATGGGAAGGATGACTGAAGATTGGAGTCATAAAGAGGAGGTATAACTGATATCCAGGGACTGTGGAAGTAGCAAAGGCACCATTGATAAGGCCATCATAACATTTGAGTTAGAGAAAAAAGTCTCAGAATTTCTACATAAAGGGAGTAAGAGACAATTAAGTCTAAGAATCTGAGGGATTGTCATTGAGATTAGAAGCTGAAAAAGGGAAAGAATGTGATCAGGAGATCAGAGGAGTGACCAGGGTACACACTGAGGACTCCCTCCGGGGAGATATGAGAGAATGGGACAGAGTACAATATAATGGCCTTAATTTATTGAAGGAAGAAAGACAACAACCTATATATTTTCCAACACTTTTAAAGAGGAAACGGAAGCTATAGAAAAAAATGAATTATCTATCAAAACTAAGGTATGTGCCACTCCTGTGATATGTCACTCAATTTAGTCCTGAATTAAAAGATTTGATTACTTAATTTATTGATTTATGATATGCCCAAGAGATTTTGAAGGAAAATCTCTCTTTTTTGAAGACATGGTTCATCAATTTTAAAATCTGCCAAAATATAATCTTTAACCACTATAAACATCCTTAATTACTATGAAAGTGACATCATCTCTGCAATTTTGATAAAAGTTAAAGTTATAAAAATAACAGACACATTTTTATTCCAATGATGGATAGGAAGATTAAAAGCACTATTTTAGTTACTTGAGCTTTGCTATGTATTCAATCATTTTTGCTTCTGTGTTCATTTGCTCTTGTTGAGAAAGAGGAATAAGACTATGAAAGGCAGATGTTTGGAGAAGGCAGATGTGGTGACTGGCCTCCAGCATCTCCTCCCTCTTCACACATCACCTCTTTCACAGAGATGCACTTCTTCTGAATCAGCAACACCGCTCTGGTGATTATTGACAGAAGAATGAGCTATCGCTGCTGAAAGCGGTCGTCTGCAGATCTAGCTCCGGCCCTTAGTCCAGTCTATCTTTCTGTACAATGAATCAGGGTCACAAGGCCTTATCTTTTCTTTATCCAAATCTTTATAACCATTTTTATCTCGTTATGATTCACATTCAAATGTTATGATCTGGTACTCTGCACTATGTTCCTAGTAAAAAGCAACGATTCAGAAATGCTTGTTGAATTGAAATCAAACCTCTAATACATATTCTGAAAAAAAGTGCTCACAATACGCCTAGGTCTCTAGAAATGATTTTGCCACTCTAAAAATAAAAGAACTGTAATTTTGGGAAACGGTACTTGAATAGTGTGTTTTGCAATCTTTTATTTACCTGTTCATTAGCGCTTCAGCTAAGACGTAGGTCAGTGATGAGTTGAAACAACATTCTCTGTTTAAAAATATGTGATAAAGACAAAAGAAAAATCACTTGAGGCTAGGGTGAGATGGACTTTCACGTTTCTCTAGATGTCTTTTAAATTCATGCTAGAACTCTTCTGTAATATCAGTGAACAAAAGAAAGGCCTACACAATGCAAGTAAAGATAATCTTACCTGTATGTGTATACATACACACATATATACGCACACAAACACTTACATATATGTATGCATATTATACATTTATGTCTGTGTTTCTTGTAGCATCCAGAAAAATATTTACAGGAGTATATATTTTTTACTTTATAAGATGGTAGATTCAATGATACAACTTGCTCCATTTTTCTCAGAGAAAAATACAGAACATGAAAGATCAGAATGGAATCCATAATTTATGCAAATGTGTGTCATGCATCAATGAAGGTGCTATAGTGGATGTTCTCCCTATAGAACAATTCCTGGCCTTGCTAGCCTTGCAAACTAATGGAGGGCAAGCCCAGAATAAAGCAAGCTTAGGTCTGATTATTTCAACAGAGCTTATGGAGACTTCTGCAATTTTACAGCTATAAGAGTTATCACAGTTGTTAATAGATTTCATCCAAGCTAATTTTTAACGTTTAGGACATTTCAATCATTATCACTCACTGATTCCAATGAAAGCCTTTTCAAATCTAGTCAAACTAGTGGATATGAATTAGTGTATGTATATTATGTAACCTACATGCTTGGATGTCAAAATGCCTGCATTTACAGCTCAGTTTCACTATTTGCCCCTCTGTGACCTTAAAATGTAATTTTAACACATTTGCCCTGTTTCGTCATTGTTAAATGAGTTTGATTGATGTCATTACTTTCATAAGGAATGAACATTTTATATCTGTGATGTCTCTATCATAAGGCCTAGCACATAGTGGGAGCTCTATAAAAGTTAATTCTTTTCTACTTTTGTTCTTTCCCTAAGTGGCAGTAAAGATGCAAATGATCTCTAATCCTTAAAAGCACAGTTTCAAATAGAAATGGAGCTTTGAATGTTATTGATGATGGTAATGTGATCTTCGATTATCAGAAATTTGGCATCTATAACCTTTAAATAAATTTATGGGCAATTCCGATTTCATATATATATGAAATTATATATGTATATATGGCTTTTCAACTTTTATATGAAATATTACTACCATTAGGAGCCATCCTGTTGACTTCCACCCTATCTCATTTGATCATTTTGATTGGACCCCATCAGAATAGATATGATCCTATTGCTTATTTCCTGTGTTATGGTTAAATGACATAGGTAAAGCTCATTAAATCTTTTTCAGCAGAAGGGCATTATGTCTCCATCCAGACATAATGTCAGAGAACATGTCTTCTTGTCGTCTATTTCTGTTACAGCTCTATACAGGAAAACCAAAACAAAACCAGCAACAGTATTTTAAATCTGTTGTCTGACATATTCTTTTATATACATGTCTTAATGGAAAATTTGGTTCTGATGGCTTTATTATTGAATGCTTGTTAATGAAAATTAAACAAGAATGTATTGGATACTTTCTGTATGCTTGGTAGTTGGCTAGATCCTTGACTTTGAGTGTCTCTTAGCTTATACTTATTTTCTTTCTAATCCTTGTAATAAATCAATTTATTACCTTAACATAAATAAGGTAAATGACTACAGAGTATATGCTATGCACAAAGATTTTTACTTTCTGAAAGAGGACATTGACAGGAAATTAGTGCAGCTGGTGAATCACACATACACAAAGATCTATCGTGTAAGTATTTAATTCTTTTCTTCTAAGGTAACCTAAAGGCACTATATTTTACAGAAAGATTAACTTGTTTGAGAACAGAAGCTATTAATCTTTCCCATAACAGGCTGCTGAATCATTCTCATTCATTCTGTCAATGTCATTTTACAACTGAGTTTTAGACAATTTTTGCAAGAATAAGATGTGTAAGTATTTGAAAATGCTAATATTCTCAGCTAAGTGTTCCTAATTATGTCTTCAGTTTATATTTGCTTAAGGCTTTTATGTTGCAATAATCCCCTCTTCAGTTTCTTCTTTTTTTATTATATCACATTTGGCTGGTGCTAGAATGATGGCATTCTTTAGCTGATAGATCTCTTCTTAATCCTGTAGAACGGGATGCTTCAATGGAATATGTTAAAGAAATTAGTGATCAAAAAGATAGACAAAATCGTATCTCTTTAATCATTGTGCTGAACTAATGACAGTGACTTGGACAGGTGCGACTTTTCTCTGTAACCCAGTTCAAACCCTACTTTTAAATGAGGAGAGGAATATGGATGATTTTACCCAGCCATGAAGACAGTAGATACTTCTTCATAAATGCTCTTCACAATGCTCCCCAACTTTTTCTCCTTTCCATCTTTTTGGCTCTGCAGAAAACAATATATTTCAAAATTTTGTAACAAGCAGTCTTTTTTCCATTTGGAACGCTAAATTAACAATCATTTCAAAAATCAAGGAAGAATTAATCACAATGAAAATAAAATGATGTCCTTCACTTTACAGGGGCTTTAACTAAGTTGTACTTTCTGTGATGTCTTTGCTTTTTTTTCAATAAACTTTTTGCTTTAGAATAGATTTAGATTTACAGAAAAGTTGTAAAGATAATACAGTGAATTCTAATTCTCACCCAGTTTTCTCTATTATTAACATCTTACGTTAGCATGGTACATTTATCACAAATAATGAACCAATTTGACCCATTGTTATTAACTAATGTCCGTACTTCATTTGTATGTCTTTAATTTCTACCTTAGATCCTTTTTATGTTCCAAGATGTCATTCAGGATCCCATGTCACATTTAGTCATCCTGTCTCCTTAGACTCCCCAGACCACTATGGTTTCTTAGTCTTTCCTAGTTTTGACGACCTTGACAGTTTTGATGAGAACTGATCAGGCCTTTTGTAGAATGTGCTTCAACTGGAATCTGTCTAATGTTTTTCTCATCAATTAGCAGGGATTATTGGTTTTTGAGAGAAAACCCATAGAGGTAAAGTACCATTCTCACGACATCACATCAACTGTATGTACTCTTAATATTATTTATCTGTATTGATGTTAATCACCTGGCTGATATAGTGTTTGTCATGTTTCTCCACTGTAAAGTTAATTTTTCCCCCTTTCCATACTGTACTCTTTGAAAAGAAAGGACTATGTGCACCAGATACTTAAGGAGTGGGGAGATATGCTCCACCTCCCACAGTGTGTAATATCTACATAAATTATTTGGATTTTTTTTCTGTATGGGGACGTGTCTCTTCTTTCCCAATTGATTTATTTTTAATCATTTGTTTTTATCATTATAGATTCATGGAAATTTATCTTATAGTTTGGGTTATAAATTGATATTTATTTTTTTCCTCCAATTATTCCAGCTTTGACCATTGGGAGCTCTTTCATTTGACTCCTATGTTTCTTTACATAAGCCCATCTTTGTGTTTTTCTTGAGCAGTTCTTTACTTTCTGACACTACAACATACTCCAGATTCATGTATTTCCTGTCTCAGTCCTGGGCTCAACTGTTTCCTCAAGGAGATCTGGTTTCTGTTACTGGAGATTGGTATTATAAACCAAGATCTGGGGCTGGCCCTGCGTCTGAGTGGTTAAGTTCTCACACTCCACTTCGGTGGCCCAGGGTCTCACTAGTTTGGATCCTGGGCACAGACATGGCACTGCTTGTGAGGCCACGCTGAGGCGGCGTCCCACATGCCACAACTAGAAGGACCCACAACTAAAATATAGGACTATATACTTTTTGGGGACAAAAAAGAAGGGGAAAAAAAACCAGAAACAAGATCTAGGCAGTATGCTCATTGCTATTGGAGTATCATTGCTTCTAGGTCCTCTAAGCTGACCGAGAAAGAAATATTTGTGCTTATCCTAAGTAGTGTGTATGTGGATATCTACAAATATTTATATTTTGTGTATATATAATATTATATATCTGTTTTAAGCTAGATATGAGTTCATACTGATGTCTCCAACTTTAGTCGATCACCATATGGATCATGCTAGCTTTCTCTCTTTGCCTGTTTGTAATCTCCCATTCTAACAGTGAAAAACCTGTCTCCCGTCATCCATCATCCATTCACTTCATTGATCAAATCCAGTATACAGGTATAGTTTTTCAGAATTGCTAACCATACCTCTGTTGGAAATGACCTGATCATCTAAAGTACAGATCAAATTCTTCATGAGGAAAAGCTGTCTTGGGCATTGTTATATTGTCAATGTGTAATCTATTGCCTGGAACATTGAGGGGACTCAATAAATATTTGTAAATGAGTAGCAATAAGATATGAGTTTGACTAAGACCAGAACCATAGCTGCAAGAATCTGAAATTGAGGAATTTAGAATCATAGAGCAAATCAGAAGGTTTTGGCTGTATTAGACTTAGGAATAATAAAATAAGTAACATGAAGATGATTTTTAAAAGAAATTTTCTGGCATTAGAAGCATGACGACACCACTGAGAAATTCCCTTATGATTTTATAGAACAATTTATAATTAATATCACCTATAACTATGCAATTACTTTTTATAACTGATAAATACTCCATTGTGATATTTGGGTTTATGTTTAGATTTGGAAGGGTAGCACAGGAAAGTGTATATTATCTTGCAGAAATTTTGCCTGCTTTACTAGTACTACTTTCCTCTACCACAATTTATCTCGTTTGATCTATGAAGTGGGCAGATAAAGCGCAGTATTCTCATCTTATTGGTGGGAATGTTGAGATGCACTGAGATAACCTTGCTTCTATAGTTGAGGGGCATTGAAAATTCTTAACTAGGAAAGAGTATAAATAAACTTTGAAAAAGAAATAAAGAGTGATTTCATCAGATATGTATTGGGTAAACTTAATGGTCCTAAAGTTGGTTTTATCCCTTTTGCTAAATAAAAGATGTAGCTATAGTGGATTTTAGTACAAATATTTTGTTACTAGATTTTTGTTCCATTAATTTTAAGTATGTTATTTTGAAATAATTATCCTGCTATTTGGTCTCTATATAATTATGACTCCAATAAACCTAAAAAGACAGGTGAAAATAGAATTAATAAAAGATGTTTCATCAATGTCAATGGATCTTATCTATTTTAGTAGAAACAAATCTATTGATCAGACATGACTAATGGAAGTGTTCTGATAAGAAAACTCAGTTAAAGATCTTGAGATTTTCTTCTCAGATATTGCAAACGGAAATGCAGACATTATCTATGTAAAGAGCACTATTATCTTCATCATTCCTAAATAACACCAAATTATGTTTTAACATTGATTTCTCCAAATAGATTAAGTACTTTTTCATTTAAGGATCTAAAAATTACAGTGAGTATATGCACACTGAAGTATAGGCCTAATATCATTTGTCTACAAATAGTTGAATTGGTCTTTTAAAACCACAGTATTTAAACACCAACTCAATTTTCACCGAGTGCTTGCTATAACGAGGTCTTTTCCTAGGGGGAGAAAGAGAGTAACTGAGGAGGCATCTACCAAGTATTATAGCAGTAAAGTGAGTATTTGATGATTCTTATATTACATTGCTTCTTCTTAAGTATAATTCCTACGAACTATTATTTTAATAGTGAGAGTAAGTGTAGTGGACTCAAAGGAACAAAAGCTTTGGAATTATGTTCTCATTCTAAACCAACCTCCACCACTGGCTAGTGAATCTGAGTATCTGAGGGTTACTGTAAATATTCAATAAGAGCATGATTACCTTTCCACCTTGTTCCCAGCACAGACACAGTTGAAAAGAATGTAATCTTGTTAATTTACTATTTTATTGTTTAACCTGAGGGATGACTCAATGGTCACAAGAATTTACGAGTTTGTTTTGCGGAAGAAAAAGAATACTTTTAAGGAAGTTATGATCACCATATAACCAGCCCCCAGGTGCCATTGATTCCTATAAGTCTGGTTGCCCAACGGTTTATCTGGAGTGAAAGAAACACAGATTTCCCTTTTGTTTCTCTGAAACTCCTCCTCCCAAGCTCCTTAGCTCTATAAAGATCCCATGCTTTCTTCTTTTATTAAGGCACATGTGAGAGAACCTATCCTCCCACCTACCTTTCTCTGTCTCCAAGCACCAGTGTCTCAGCGATTGGCTTACTGCACATTGGGCACACGGACTTGAGATTAAGAGGTTCAGTATCACTAGTTCTGTGATCTTGGACAAGACATGTTCTATCTCTGAGCTTATTTCCTTATTCATAAAAAAAATATGGGGCTTATAGGATTTTTAGAAACTTTAACAAATTTGAACCATAGAGTTAAAAGTGTAATTCCATCTTTGACACACAGGAGACAATTCATCAATGTATCAATGTTAGTTGCTATCTTCTTTGAAAACTTTGTGCTTTATTTTTCTCCATTTTAACATGTTATAAAACACAGAGTAATTGCCACATATGAGACTATCCCAATCAAAGAATGAGAAACTTATGCATCTATGTGTTTCTTCTTCAAACCAAATTCTGCACATCTAGGTGAGTCTCCTATTTTATTCTCAGTCAGGAGATAGTGGCAATCCTGAAATTTGTGTTTTTCATTTCCTCACTTTTTTCCCTATTGTTTTGTTCTCTCTCCAGTTCTTGGATTTTTTGTCCTCTTTTGTTAGTTTATCTTAACTCGTTTGTTTTGTATGTGTGTGTGTGTGTGAGGAAGATTGGCCCTGAGCTAACATCTGTTGCCAATCTTCCTCTTTTTTCTCTCCCCAAAACCCAAGTACATAGTTGTATATCCTCATTGCAAGCCATTCTAGCTCTTCTTTGTGGGATGCTGTCACAGCATGGTCTAACGAGAGGTGAGCGTGTCCACACCTAGAATCTGAACTGGCGAACCCCAGGCTGCTGAAGAAGAGTGTGCAAACTTAACCACTCAGCCACAGGGCCGGATCTTCTATTTTTTTTTTTTTTATTTCAGTTTGAGAAGCTTCTATTGATCTATTTCAAGCACAATGAATGATTGTTTTCTTGGTCACATCCAGCTGACTGATATGCCCGTCAAAGATGTTTTTTATTTCCTGTTGCATTGTTTTTAAATTCTAACATTTTCTTTTGATTCTTTCCCTTTTTTTTGGATCTCCCCTTTTCCCCATACCCCTGCCTCTGGTAACCACAATTCTACTCTCTGTTACTATTAGTTCAATTTTATTCTTTCTTCTAATTCTTGTGTCCCTGCTTAAATTATCCATCTGCTCTTTTATATTGTCTGTTTTTTCCATTATAACTCTTAACATATTAATCATAATTATTTTTAATTATCTCTATGATAATTCCAACATCTCTTTCATCTTTGAATCTTGTTCTGATGCTTGGTCTTTCTCTTCAGACCATGAGTTTTCTTGCTTTTTAACACACCTTGTAATTTTCTGTTGAAAGTCAGACATTGTATTGCATAATAGGAACTGAGGTGCATAGGTCTCTATTGTGAGAATTTCCATTAATCTGGCTTGTAGTTGTGCTTTTAAAAATGTTTGCTGTTACTATAGGTACCAGAGGACTCATATTCCTCTATTATTCTTGGTTTTGTCTCCTCTGTTTACTTTGGCTTCTCTACATACTCCTTCTCAGAGACTGCAGTTTTCAACTCTTTCAGCTGTATTTCACTATTATTGTACTGACATTCTGGGGGTGTGGGGATGAGGTGTATATGGTGGGGGGGGGCGTTCTATAATCTTCCAATTTAAGTTTTTAGTGAATCTCTAGCATCTGGCCTGTGAGCTTCACAAATGTTTGTTCTTATATAACTCTCCCCCACCCTTAGGTGAAACAAGAGGATTGTAGGAGGCTAGAGTTATACCCTTATCCACACCTCTGAGGTAAGGCTCTGATAATACTTTTCCATTGGAGAATATGTCTTTGTTATAGAGAAGGCTCCGGGCACATTTCAAAATGATTACTTTTTCTATCCTCCTGTAGGAGACAGTATGGAATCTTTCCTGGAGAATGCAAAAGAGATGCTCTGCTTTTTGGAAACTTCAAATCTGGTATAAGAGGGTCAAGTGAAATCTACAATTGTTCTAAAAATCAAAAGAAACCTTGAAACCTGCATTTATTCTCTGAAATTCAACAATGGCATAGAGAATCTTTGCTTTATTAGTAATTGGGGTAGCTTAAAAGGTAAATATACTGATGGATTAGTATTATGATCTACTGGGGAACCAGCTTATGTGACAGAAGTCTACATGCATCAGTATTCTCCCATATTCCTCTATCCTTTTTTCTTTTCCTCATTGAAGATCATGCTTTTATCAAACCTAGAATCTCATATTCCCTTTTAAATAATACCTTTTTATAAACTTTTTTTATATTGAAGGTGAAAATGAGGTTTACACTATCTGTGATCTTAGTTTTTGTTTGGTTTTGAGGAGAATTTTAGGAAAATTATAAACTTAGTGCCACGATATCAATAATTCTCAAGTCAATTTGAGAACATTTTCAGAGGCAATGAATAAGCATGCTAACTCACAAGTTTCTGGGAGCGTACAGAGATGAAACCCCAGCAGAAAACAGCTTATTAAAATTGGTAGGATGCAGGCAAAGCACTGATCAGAGGCAAATTTATAGCTTTAAGTGCTTATACTAGAAAAGAAATAGGATTTAAAATCAATAATCAAGGCTTCCACATAAATGGAGGTAGAAAAAAAAGAGCAGAGCAAACACAAAGTATGTAGAACTAAAGAAATAATAAAGATTATAGTGAAAAATCAATGAAATAAAAAAACAGAAAAAATAAACCAAAAGTTTGTTCTTTGAAAAGATCAAAAAAGTAATAAACTTTAAACTAAAATGATTTAAGAAAAACACATATGACAACCTATTACTAAAATTAGGAATGAAAAGAGGGACTTCACTAAAGTGCCTAAACAATTTAAAATAATTAGGAAAGAATATTATGAAAACTTTATGCCAACAAATTTGATAAAGAAAATGTACAACTTCCATAAAGACCCAAATTGTCTCAAGAAGAAATAGAAAGCTGGATACACAAACAACAGGTAAAGCCATTGAATTAGTGACTAAAAGCATTCTATAAAGAAAAGCCCAGTCTTAAATACCTTTACTTGGGGAATTTATCAATCATTTAGAAATAAAAACGAAAAGGGAAAATTATAATAATGTTACAACATAAAGCAAATAAACTTAGTTTACACACACACCTACATATCCACACACAATGTTCAACCTCAATTTCTTTAAAACTATAAACTCAGCAAGACATTTTGCTTATCCAATTATAAAATTTCAAAAATTATGAAACTTCTGTGTTCTAAAGTATATTGGAATAGATCCTGTAGAAGCTATTCTTACTACAAAGCTAATAGACCCCTAAAATAATTTTTTTATTAAGTTATTGATAGGTTACAATCTTGTGAAATTTCAGTTGTACATTAATGTTTGTCAGTCATGTTGTAGGTGCACCATTTCACCCTTTGTGCCCACCCCCCACCCCACCTTTCCCCTGGTATCCTCTAAATTGTTCTTAGTCCATAATTTTAAATTCCTCATATGATTGGAGTCATACACAGATTGTCCTTCTCTTGCTGGCTTATTTCACTTAACATAATTCTCTCAAGGTCCATCCATGTTATTGCAAATGGAATGATTTTGTTCTGTTTTGCAGCTGAGTAGTATTCCATTGTATATATGTACCACATCTTCTTTATCCATTCGTCTGTTGCTGGACACTTAGGTTGCTTCCACGTCTTGGCTATTGTAAACAGTGCTGCAATAAACATTGGGGTGCATAGGACTTTTGGGATTGCTGACTTCAAGCTCTTTGGATAAATACCCAGTAGTGGGATGGCTGGATCGTATGGTAGTTCTATTTTTAATTTTTTGAGGAATCTCCATACTGTTTTCCAAAGTGGCTGCACCAGTTTGCATTCCCACCAGCAGTGTATGAGGGTTCCTTTTTCTCTGCAACCTCTCCAATATTTGTTGCTATTAGTTTTAGATATTTTTTTCATTCTAACGGGTGTAAGGTGATATCTTAGTGTAGTTTTGATTTGCATTTCCCTGATGATCAGCGATGATGAGCATCTTTTCATGTGCCTATTGGCCATCAGTATATCTTCTTTGGAGAAATGTCTGTTCATGTCTCCAGCCCATTTTTTGATAGGGTTGTTTGATGTTTTGTTGTTGAGTTGTGAGAGTTCTTTATATATTATGGATATTAAGCCTTTGTCAGATATATGACTTGCAAATATTTTTTCCCAGTTAGTGGGTTGTTTCTTTGTTTCAATCCTGTTTTCATTTGCCTTGAAGAAGCTCTTTAATCTGATGAAGTCCCATTTGTTTATTCTTTCTATTGTTTCCCTTCTCTGAGAAGGCATGGTGTCTGAAAAGATCCTCTTAATACTGATGTCAAAGAGTGTACTGCCTACATTTTCTTCCAGAAGCCTTATGGTTTCAGGTCTCACCTTTAGGTCTTTGATCCATTTTGAGTTTATTTTGCTGAATGGTGAAAAAGAATGGTCAATTTTCATTCTTTTACATGTGGCTTTCCAGTTTTCCCAACACCATTTGTTGAAAAGACTTTCTTTTCTCCATTGTATGCCCTCAGCTCCTTTGTCAAAGATAAGCTGTCCATAGATGTGTGGTTTTATTTCTGGGCTTTCAATTCTGTTCCATTGATCTGTGCACCTGTTTTTGTACCAGTACCATGCTGTTTTGATTACTGTAGCTTTGTAGTATGTTTTGAAGTCAGGGATTGTGACGCCTCCCGTTTTGTTCTTTTTTCTCAGGATTGCTTTAGAAATTTGGTGTCTTTTGTTGCCCCATATGAATTTTAGGATTCTTTGTTCTAATTCTGTAAAGAATGTCATTGGGATTCTGATTGGGATGGCGTTGACCCATAAAATAATTTTTACTGTACTTCTGATTCTCAGGAAATAAGAAAAATCTCTAAGACATTTTTTTACATGCTCAAAGACACAAAAGTGTGAATAAAATTTATTGTGTAGATCTCTAATTGCATTAAAAACATTAATACTGATAAAAGGCACCAAAGGAAATAAATATAAAAGAAAAAAGCAAACCCACACAATTCCCATAAATTTCATTTATTTAGAAAAGTAGAAACAACTTCTGAATAACCTCAAGTTCTAAGAAGAAATTACAATGGACATAAACAAATAATTAGACTTGAATGACAATCCAAATATTGCACATAAAGCTTATGAAATGCAATTAAAGTGAACATTTATGGCTTAATGCTTATATTATAAAATAATATTTGATGTTAAGTTTTGAGCTGTGTCCTAGTTATGATGTTATACAAATAAATACAAAATAAACCAAAAGAAGTTAGATGTAAAGGGATAATAAAGATAAAATCAGAACTTAGTAAAAGAGAAAGCAAAGATAATATAGACAAGTACACAAAAGAGACAAATCTCTGTTGAGACTGAAGAAGAAAATAAGAGAGAAGGCTTGAATACATTAGGAATTTGAAAAGAGAAATAAATCTAAATTCAGTTTACACTAAATGTAATGTGATAATACAATCACAATTTCATGTCAATAAATAAAATATTTTACACAAAATAGATAAACCATAAAAGTAGATTTTTTAAAAAAGATTGGCCTTGAGCTAACATCTGGACGTCTGTTGCCAATCATTTTTTTTTATTCTCCTTCCCTAAAGCCCCCCAGGACATAGTTGTATATTCTAGTTGTAGGTCCTTCTAGTTGTGCTATGTGCGACACCGCCTCAGCATGGCCTGATGAGTGGTGCCATGTCCGCATCCAGGAACCAAACCAATGGAACCCCGGGCCACAGAAGCAGAGTGCATGAACTTAACCGGGCACGGGGTCGTCCCCTCTCCTAAATCTCGACCTCCATCTATATCCATATATCACTTATATCTGGAAAATAGTACAAAAAAATCTCGACAGTCTGTGATCAATGTGGAGTGGCATGTACATGCCTATAATTATATATAATATAGCCATGGATAAGTGCCATGTGAATTGTGCTCTAATATTTCAGAAGACAGAACAATTACCTGTGGATTTAGGATGAGAATGGGAATGAGATGAGAATTAGAAAAGAGTAAATGAGAAAGTTCACATTTTTAGCCTTGGAAAAAAATGTCTATTAAAAAGCCTATTGGTAAAATGAGTAAGAAGATAGGAAATCTCATGTTGTGGTGAAATCATAGCATTGGCTCCTAAGGAGAACTGGCTATTTGGGTGCGTATTTGGTGACATTGAAAGAAAACAGAGTGTTCCCAAAGTCTTGGATAATGTACAGTAACAACCATACAGAAAATATTTATTATTTCTAGTGCCTTATTAGGTATTAAGAGCCAATTCTTTATGACTCTCTCACCCTTGTACACATCTTGGCATTACCAACCCATCTGCTCCGGAATTATCTTTTCAATACTTGCATAATAAGGATGACTGGAAAGGTGGAGACAGGGACTCTCTCTGCAACAAATTTAATTACAGTCCCAGATAATCAACAGGGACACTTCCCATTCCCTGAGGACATTCAGGATAATAAAGATGAGGAAGTCTCCATGCCCTTTCTGGAGATATTTGATTACATTCCAAGATAACAAAGAGAGGGAGAAGGACAGGTTTGCCAGCATTTCCTGTATAATGTCAGTTTCCTAGTCTCAGGGTTCCTCTTTTTCATGTACACCCAGGGCACATGCAGGCAACACCTGAGGCTTATCACATTGCTCGGTGGAAGTTAGGGTTTAGGCAAATGACACCAACAGTTGCTATTGCTGTAAGCAATAAAACTGTCTAAATCCATTTGTAGTTATTGCCTCCTTGCCAGCTGAATCTATGGAAGTGCGGCAAGCTGACCTAGCTGCTTAGGAGTGACTTGAATGATTGTTAGGTTGATTTTTCCAAACTCTGGAATAGTTGGGAAGTAAATTAATTAATGTGGAGCTGGGAGAGAAATACAGATAAAAACCCACCAAATATAATTTGCCTCAAAATTACAATGCATATTTATGTCATCCTGATTAACAATTAACTTATATTCCATTTAATTTCTTCCTAAAAAAATGGATGTGTTAACATTCATCAGCTCTCAGCTCCCATCTTATATAAGGTCCAGGTACTTTGATATCATTAAAATCACATGAAAGGTTTATGTTACACATGAAGCTTATGCCTTTCATTCTATGGCTTAACTTCATTTTCCTACAGGGTGTCAGCTTTAAAATTATAAAGCAAAATTTTACAAAGACAGGGAAAATATTGTGGACCATTTTGGTTTTACAATTATGTGTTTTTTTATTATCTTATAGTTTCAAAATATCAAATGAAAATTGGGTTGCCAATGACACATCTTTTTAGTTAGTTTGTGAAAGAGATTTAAATTTTAAGGAGATCAAAATTTTCTCATTAGTGTATCCAAAATTAGTAATCTGTAGATTACCACAGACCTTATACTCAGAACAAAATTGAAAAGTCTACGATGATGTGGATATGATAAGTATAGTTCCCTTGTTTGATTACATAACTGTATATCACACATTTTTGTGGAATTCAAAGACTTGTCCTTCAGGTCTGATTTCATAAAGGTTTTCCTTAGCTTAGATCTGCTTTTTGGATAAAGAACAGGGGGAAGAAGTAAATCTTTAGAAGGATATACCCATAAAAAGTGTTGTAAACTAAAATATATTTTCTTTGATAAAATTATAGTTTTAATATTATATAATTACTATGCCTAAATAAGGAAAACATAAATGGTAGTCTAGTTAATAAATCGAAGACAGAGGTCCATCCTAACAACTGCTAGTGTGAAATATGGGATCCTGGATGGTCTAATCTAACATAAGTATTCATTTTAAATGACAATTATAAAATTTTAATGAAGCTTACTACTAATAAGATTAATAAAACCAAATCTCTCTCCTCTGCCTGACACACATATTGGCACAGAGGGCCACAGCTTTAGAAACTATTGTCACTGCGATATTTTCCTCAATAGACACTAATGGTGAAACCCAAAATATAGGACTATATACTGAGCAGGTGTTATGGGTTTAACAATGCGGTGGAGTAGACACCTAATGCAGCAGACATGTAAAACGAAGTCCCTGCTTTTTTTTTTTTTATTGATTTCTCAGAAAATTTTAATTTTAATCACTTATGTGGTTCTCGGTTATTTCATCACAGGAAATCTACATGATTTTAAGTAAATAGTACCTTGACCTGACTTGGTTTTTGTTGATTTTCCTCATTTTTTAATCAGAAATAATTTCAACCTTAGAATTTACAAGGATAGTACCAAGAACTCCCTCATGCTTCTGTCTCCTTCCTCACTGTAAATGTTTTTTTTTTATTAATGTTATGATAGATTACAACCTTGTGAGATTTCAGTTGTACATTATTGTTAGTCATGTTGTGGGTACAGCTCTTCCCCCTTTGTGCCCTCCCCCCACCCCCCCTTTTCCCTGGTAACCACTGATCAGATCTCCATATCAATATACTAAATTCCACCTATGAGTGGAGTCATATAGAGTTCGTCTTTCTCTGACTGGCTTATTTCGCTTAACATAATACCCTCGAGGTCCATCCACGTTGCTGCGAATGGGCCAATTTTGTCTTTTTTTATGGCTGAGTAGTATTCCATTGTGTATCTTCTTTATCCAATCATCACTTTGTGGGCATGTAGGTTGGTTCCACGTCTTGGCTATTGTAAATAATGCTGCGATGAACATAGGGGTGGAAGGGACTCTTGGGATTTCTGATTTCAGGTTCTTAGGATAGATACCCAGTAATGGGATGGCTGGGTCATAGGGTATTTCTATTTTTAACTTTTTGAGAAATCTCCATACTGTTTTCCATAGTGGCTGTACCAGTTTGCATTCCCACCAACAGCGTATGAGGGTTCCTTTTTCTCCACAACCTCTCCAACATTTGTCGCTCTTGGTTTTGGATGTTTTTGCCAATCTAACGGGTGTAAGGTGATATCTTAGTGTAGTTTTGATTTGCATTTCCCTGATGATTAGCGATGATGAACATCTTTTCATGTGTCTATTGGCCATATTTATATCTTCTTTTGAGAAATGTCTGTTCATGTCCTCTGCCCATTTTTTGATCGGGTTGTTTGTTTTTTTGTTGTTAAGCCGTGTGAGTTCTTTGTATATTATGGAGATTAACCCTTTGTCAGATAAGTGGCTTGTAAATATTTTTTCCCAATTAGTGAGCTGTTTTTTTGTTTCAATCCTGTTTTCCCTTGCCTTGAAGAAGCTCTTTAGTCTGATGAAGTCCCATTTGTTTATTCTTTCTATTGTTTCCCTCAACTGAGGAGTTATAGTGTCCGAAAAGATTCTTTTGAAACTGATGTCAAAGAGTGTACTGCCTATATTCTCTTCTAGAAGACTTATTGTTTCCGGCCTAATCTTTAGGTCACGAAGTCCCTGCTTTAAAGGAAGTTGTTAGATAGTTGATCCAATCCCTATGAATCAATAATTTATAATACGATAAAGAATGGACAGTGAAAGTCTTGGATATAGTCCCAGTTTCGTTATTCACAATTTTTGCTGTCATGACTATGTCACTGTCTTATGATTCATGATTGATTGAATTGTACAAACTCTGTCATGAGGGAGTTTGAAAACTCATGTATTTATTACTTCAACAAATTTATTTTACGGCTACTCAATATCAGACACTGATGTGGCTGCTGAGATTACAGCAGTAAAGAAAATGGCAAAGTCATTGCTTTCATAGAACATTCATTACAGTAGGCTGAAACAGAAAATATGCAGGTAACAAGTATTTATATGTCAGATGATAGCAAATACCATGAAGAGAAACAGAATAATGTAAGTGGATGGCATAAAGAAGCCAATGTTAACAGGCTTAAACTTACCATGTTTTTTCTGTGACTTGAATATACAACTACCAACTGCTATAAATTCAGTGTTATTGCCTGTGAAGTATTATCACATATTCATTCACCAACACATTCTGTGGATATTTAGTAAAAACCTAGTATGTGTAGGATATTATGGCTGTCATTATTTTTATCTGAGTGATGTCAATTACTCGATGTTGAATAGATTTTGAAATAATGATTCTCTGACTTATAACAATATATGTGGATTATATATATATATAGTTAAATATTTTGTTGTGAATCATGCACTTAGTTGCAATTGTGTCACTGTGTCATAAGTGGTATAAAATTGCCTGTGAAATATATTAAGTATGATGGATAGTAGAAAATAAATCTCCTTCGTATGTCTATGTATACATAAATAAAAGGTTTCTTTTGTGAGTTGGTACATAGTGGTATCAGGTAAGAGTTCTAAATGATGACCATAACATAATGCTTTTGCAACCAGTAAAATCATCACGTATACATAAGAGCTGACTGTATGTGACTTTGCCTTTCTAGTGATACCACATGCTATTCATCACTGACAAATACACTACATCATCAAGAGTACGAACTAAAGTTAACTTATACTCCCTTTGGGACAAGCACATTTTCCTTCGCAAAAGTTGATGCATATTTAGAATATCCCAAACCTGATTCTCTTAATGCTGTGGATGGCCTCCAAAATCACATTCTCTTATTACTAAGGATAGTAAGTTTTCGGTGCAGATGGTATTAATATTTATTTACATAGATTTCCTTCTTCAAACTATGTGATAAATAAGTGTGTTATATAAATGTGCAATTGTTTTTGTGCTCCATCTAAAACTCCCTGTGTCAGTAAAGCCTGTCCTCTGGCATTGCTGGAGAAGTTAGTCCACCAGAGCTTCTCAGAGCTTATTGTCCTGGTCAGGGAAGAACTTGACAATGTGGTTTATGGACAGATCTAGAACCCTGCCTTTTACATGCTCAACAAATATTTGTTGAATCAGTGAATAATAATGGGTTAATTATGTTTGATGGCTCAACTCAGAAACTTTAGCCATTGTTGGTTGCATTGTCTCTTTGGAGAAATTAGTTTCTTCCTACTGATTTATCAATTTTGAGTCCAATATAATCATAAACTAAAGTCACTCTTTCAGTAAGTGACAAATAAAAATGATATCACAGTAGATGAAATTCCCGCTGCAACTGCAAACATATCAGCATTAATAAGAAGGAGAAAAAGGAAGCTGCCATCAATGGGTACTTATACCTGTGGCTTGGCTTATCTAACTAGGGCATTCAATAGTCTTTGGAGAATGCAGATAGCTGTGGTGGGTATTTTACACATCATGGACATATTTGGTCTTGCAGGCGGGGTTCTAGACAGATGAACACAAAATGGTATTCAGAGGTCTTAAAGATCTCTTTTGCCTCCATGCCCCTTTCTTACTTATATTTCTATAGTACCAAGGTTGTGTATTTACCCAAACAAACCTTACCATGTCGTGACCCTCTGCCTTGCACATATCTCCTTTCTCTCATTGTCATGAACTCCTACTTATTTTTAAAAACTCTGTTTCTGTGTCTATTTCTTCTGTAAAACCTTTCTTGATCCTCCAAAAATGTTAACCCTTTTCTTATCTTTCTGGCATTTATATGTTTAATATAATTTCTTGTTATACTGATCAAACTATATGATAAGCATGGTCATCTCAGACCATGAGCTTGTTGTCTCTTATATATGGCTAAAGTATATGAAACTGCCATTTTTTTCTAAATCAATTTCATATGGTTCAGTCTAATATTAGCAACATAGTTATAATATATACATCAACAATATATACATAATATATAATATATAACACTGTATAACGTTTTACATAATATAAATAAATATGTGTAAATATATATATAAATATAATTAGTAACATTACTACCATTATCATCTCCAGAGCCTAATGCAGTCTCTGGCACATAGTAAGTATTCACTTCATGTCTCTAATTGAATCAAAGGTGGTGAGATAAATCTCAAATGCTGAAGCACTTAGGACTTTCCTGAATCTGGAAACTGAAAGGTTTTGAACTCCAATTCTGGAAGAGATGTTGATGATGCTGATATTAGACGCCTCCTTGTATTATTCCAGGTAGGAAAGCAAAGCATGAAATAAAGTGCCAACAATTGCTTTACTGGATCTGTGAGCATTGTAATTTGTTGCCTGTTAAAGGATTGTTAGGAGCAGCTATAAGTCTCATCTAAAATGCCAGTCTAGAATCCAGGTCTTAAAAATTGTTCATTTGCATCTTGGGTTCTCTATGTTCATTTATATCTTGCTGGTTTGGGCTTTACAATCTGCAAATGTCCTGTGCAGCAGAGGTGACGTTTTTCAATCGTGGTAGATATTGGTTGATAGAAAAGGTTAGAAAACACACAGTAAGGTATATGTAGTAACAACTTAAAGAAAAATTATCCTCTAGTGGCCTTTCCCCATCCCATCCACCTTCCACTAGGCAGGTAATAATAGGTTAACTATTTTGTTTCAGTTTTCACAATAAATATTTGTCAACGTCATATATGCCCTATGGAAAATAACATTCCTTACCAATTAAAAAGACTATTGAAAAAAATCTATAAAATCCTAAAATTCTTAATAGAAATTTTAACTTAAAAACATATCAAAATTCTTTTGAGCATAATTGGGCATTTGCAGAACAAGCTTTTAATACTTCTTTCTCAATATGGCTTACCCTTATCTTTGGACACAAGAAGGTAATAAACATCCCATGATTTATACAATCAATGATCAGTGACAAACATGGCCTTAAAAGCATTAGACAATATTAGAGAAGAAAATAAATTAAAAGAAATGATTTGTGTTTGCACCTACCAGCTGCTGTTATTATAAGCAGTCAATGTTGTTGATATAGAAACTACCTAAAAATAGCCAACTGCTTGTTACTTTACATGAGCTGCCATTATAAAAAGAAAAAAAAAAACTCAATTTCTCATTCACGTATTTTTTTGAAACATCATTTATTGGTGGTCTTTTTCTGCCTATAATGGATTGACAGAGATCAGATATACCTCTCACTTGAAACTACCAAAAACTGGAAACAATGTATGAAAAACTGGTTTTCAATACGCTTGACATCATGCATTTTTTCTAATTTGGCACTTTCAATTCACAATTGAAACTCTCAAATCAAACAGTCACTACAATAACAAATTTGGAAAACATAGAAATCCTTTCTGAACCATACCTAGCAGTTGGTAGCAGCCTACTACTAAAAGATTTAGTGCTAAGGAGAACGAGCTAAAGAACACAAAAAAGCTGGAAAATAAGAATTAGTTTTACTACCAACCAACTTCAAAACGGTCATCATTTTTGCCAGCTTATCCTTAGAAGGATCCTTTCTTAACATGAGTAGCTGGATTTCTCATGAGAGTTTCCTTTGGTGACTGAATTCAAAATCCTTTTGCCACAATGATGCTACTCTGGGGGAATGAAAAAGATAAAAAATAAATAAATAAAAGGCTATTTTGATGCTGGAGACGAAAGCTGTTTTAAAACACGTGAGGTCATAGTTGGTTAATTGGCACTGGTAACTTATTCAGGCAGCTATGAACTGAGAATGTTTTAAATGTTCTACTCAGGGACTCGTCTCGCATGCGCAAGGGACAGAGACCATAGAACTGAAAGAAAGCTAGTGTTCTTTCTCTTCTGGCTGAGTCTTAGCATTTTGTGGAAGCTGCTTAAAGAATCAAGAATCAAAAAAAAAAGATGACTCAGGAGCTTATTTTGTAGAGAGGGTTATGGTTTAGTAGAAGCTTAGAATGGAATACAGTGGCCTTATGTTAAGCCCTATAGCAGAGGCATCACTAATTATTTATATCCCGCTGTTAAGCGTAAAACAGGCTTGACTGCCCTAACAACAGCTGCATTCTCCCCACGTGTGCGGCACCGTGAACTTTACGTGTGAGCTCTCCTGAAGAGCTTTCGGGGGCATGGGGCACTGCAAGCAGGTAGGATCATTGTCAGAAGAGCCTTCTGAAGCGTCCTGGTGCATCGGCAGCAATTAATGCAGGTGGTATTTTAGACAAGGGAGCTAATGAGCTTTAATATGCATGCAGGTGAGGGAGTGCTGAATCAGTGGAGCCATTAATGAACCTATGACAGCCTAATTAGCTACAATTTAAAATCTATGGAATCTAATCAGAGGAGCTGAACACTGCTGCAAATCTGTGTATGAATGAGTCTTTCTAAATACTCCAATCTGTTGCTTAGTCACTGATTGATAGTAATTGCTTTTTTCCCTCTATTGTGTATAGGAAAATGCCCAATTTTGCTCTGATAGGGGAGGACACAACATTGGAGTTAAATGCCTAAGATGTTTAGCTACTTAAGTTTAATCACTGGATGTTTTAAAAAAAAATCAAAGTAAAATTAATTTTCAACTCTGAATATAGATGATTAAAAATATACCACCAACTTCTTATATATTGGGTTGGCAAAGACTTCATAGTTGTTGATCAATTCCAAACAGCGTGTTTGACAAGCAAGCAAAGACGATACAACATGCAAATGCATAAAATGCATTTATTAATCCATAATTTGTTTTAAAAGGACTTATTTATGTTAATTATCAGAGATAAAAGGGCAAAACTAGTTTTATTGAATGCTTGAGATAAGAAATAGTTTTCTGAGGGTAACGCAATCTATTGAACATCCTATTTTAAAGTGGCCGAACTACGTGTTCTTTCAGACATTGGGAATAATTTTCTGAAGGTGTGAGGTGATACTGTTTTGTAGTGCCTGTTTGGTAATAACTGACGTATAAAAAGGTACAAGCAGTTTTTCTACTCTGACATTTCACCCTTACATAGCACTATTCATCTGAGAACCTTAAAGAACTCTGCAGGCTCTGATTTATTGAGTCTTACACCACCACCGGAGACAGGTCAGCGCGCTGTCTTCGTTTTACAGTCAGCGCAACTGAGCTCCATTTGCTGAAGGTCACAAGTGAGTCAAAGGAAGAACTATAAAAAGAGATCCAAAAAAGTCCAGGAAAGCTACTCCCTCACTTTTTCCATTTGATAAACGTTGCACCTCACAATTCTGACATTTCGCAAAGAAAGCTATGTATCTAATTTTTGAATATCAACTTAGAAAAAAAGCCTTGGAATGCAGACTTATAATTGTGCGTTATTTTTAAATGTTGATATTTGGTGCATAAGCAGGATATTATCAGTTAGCAACTACGTGACGAGAACTGCCGCATTTCCTCATTGGTGGGAATAGAAGTAATCTTAGATTAACCACCAGGTGCTGAGGCTAAAGTCTCTTTAAGGAAGACAAAAATTGAAAGTTTTCTGTGTTAGAAACATCTAAAAAGAAAGAAAGAAGCGAGGGAAGGAGGAAAGTGGGAGGGAGGAGGGGAGAGAGAGAGAATGCACTCACCACACACACATAAACACATCCACCAAAGAACTTCAGATGAGATGGCTTGTTAAATAGATGCTGCTGACAGAGAAAAGATGTACATAATCCGTTACATTTGATTTCAGTGGAATTTCTACGTAAAAAACAGAAAGAGAAGAATGTGAAAGGACACAGACAACTCAAATGTGTTAAAACAGCTTTAGATTATGTGCGAGCACTTCTGCAAATCCTTTTTGCCAGCTGAAAAAAAATGTACTGCAAGGGCAATTTTATGAAGTCTTATATTTAAATGAAATTCACTCGATCCCTGGTCCAATGGACTCCTTTTTTCAAGTTTGACCGTATTATGACAACATCGTATTTTCTCTTGTGTCAACTATTATGCATTAAATTTGTGAGCAAAATAATCTCCAAAGTAAATGTTTTTAAAATTTCTGCTGATGTGAAAGTGTTTACAAAGGTGTCCATTTTCTTGGAAATAGCCAGAAAACAATGTTGTCAAAACTTTGGTATGTCAATGAATAAAACTTTATTCTACTCGACATGATACATCATATTCTTAAATCCATCAGATTTGATCATTGTTTTTTTCTTTTTGCTGAGGAAGATTCATCCTGAGCTAACATCTGTTGCCAATCTTCCTCCTTTTGTATGTGAGCTGCCACGACAGCATGGCCACTGACAGACGAGTGGTGTAGGTCCACGGCCAGAAACCAAACCTGGGCAGCTGAACTGGAGCACACTGAACTTAACCACTAGGACACCAGAGCTGGCCCTTGGTCACTGTTTTTTTTTTTAAATTTATTTAGCAAGAATAAACAGTCCCTACATCCTGTTTTGTTTTCATGTGCTGTGATATAATATCAGTTAATTGGAAAATGGTGTATTATGTTTGGGATTGATTTTTAGTATTACTTTTGTACATATGATGTGAGAGTAATTTTTCTTGACTAGCTCTCTTAGTAGTTTCTTTAATGAGATATTATATGTATTGGTAAATGTGACCATGTATGTAATGTTGTACCCAGTCTATCTAAACTTGGTGGGTAAAACTGCCACATGCCTTTCAGTGGTCTGGCAAGTTGGAGTTGCGAGATATCATTTAAAACATTGGAAAAGTATTATTTGTGTCATTTTTATAATTTACATTTTTCCAATAAAAACAAATACAAACATTTTATATCATCATTATTTTAAAGACAGCATTTGTTTTAATTACAATATTAGACTTCAATTTATAATAATAAACACCTTACAGAAATTCAGGTGAATTTAGTATGGTGTAGGAGTGCATTTGTGATCAGGCATTCCTGATTCTGTTCCTTTTTCTTCCCTTCCTTTCCTTTGAATAATAACCCATGACTTATTATGTTCTGTTCACACAAGCCATCTTAGCTGTGTATGGTTGGAATAGTTGTTAATCTCTCTAGCCTCAATATTCTCATCTGTAGAAAGGATATTATAATATCATCTTCTTCAACATGCGTCAGGAGGAATAAGTTAAATTAAGTACCATAAAACTCGTACATAGGAAGAACTCAACACAGACTGAATGTTTGTTTGTCGTTTTTAAAATTGTCCTCAGTGCTAGGAGTGGTAGGTCTTCAATAAAAAAGATGCTGTTTCTGCTTCAAGGAGATTATACTACTTGCTGACATTAAGTACTTGAATTAGATTTTTTAATAGATAATTTTGTCCGTGTCAACTTTAAGCTACTGGCTCCAAACTAATAAACACACTCTTAAATGTTCAGGCTTAAATAACGTTTGAGGATGCAGCCAATACACATTCAGGAACAAATTAGTACTTGGTGGTAGACCCTTCTACACTTTAAAAATGTTTCGTTCAATGGGACAATTTTCTTGGACTTTATTTAATTTTGAAAACTGTAATGATTTAAATATAAGCGGTGAGTATAATCATTATATTCATGAATCAATTAGTTGTATTAAGTGCTTTTTTATGATATAGATTAACCTACTTGAGCTACTGGGTTCAGATATGTCTGAAAGTGAAAATTTGATTATATTACAATCTTCAAAGCCTCTCACGTTTTGCTTTCTTTCTTTCTTTCTTTATTTAAGGAAGATTAGCCCTGAGCTAACATCTATGCGCATTTTCCTCTGTTTTATCTGTGGGATGCCTGCCGCAGCATGGCTTCACAAGCCGTGGGGAGGTTCACACCCGGGATCTGAACCAACGAACCCCTGGCCGCCAAAGCGGAGTGCACAAACTTAACCACTGCCCCACTGAGCCGGCCCCAGCTAGTGTTTTATTGAAAAAAATATTATAGCTAAGATTTTATTCTCATTCTGAATATTTAGGACATCAATATGAGCTATGCTTGATCAACATAAAACATTTAAAATTATTTGAATGTAGAGACTATGCCTAGTATAGTTCTGTTTATTCAGTTAATCATTCAATACAGATATTTAATACATGAATATATACATCACTGAGAAAATATTTTGTCTTCTTACTAAGTGCCACCTACTGTGCTACAAAATGGGTATACAGAGGTCAAAAAAACAAACATGCTGGAGCCCTTCTTAGAGGTGATAAATAATAAATTATTAATTTTAAAAATGCTATGAAAGTCAAGTTCAGATTACATTCAGGGAAGCTAACACTTCAAGAAAGAAGCATTACAGATGGTCCTTTCAGAATAAATGAACAATTGAGTTCATCTGATGAAGAGAGTTGGTCAGATATTGGCCTATGCAAAGGGAACTCCATATGTGAATACCATGAATGTGGAAAAATCTATACACAGCAGAGGAACCAAAAGAAGACTAACATGGAAAAAAAGAAAGGAGGAGAGGATTATGATATATAATTGATGGATCTGATGGGTGACATTACATGCAGCAACTTCTCAGACCACTTAAGAATTTTAGATTTGTGCTAAGTGGGAAAAATCACTTGGAAAGAATTTAAAGATGGGATTTACACAACTTGGTTCACATTAAAAATTTTGTCTGGGAAAAACAAACTAAGCCCAAAGTTAGTAGAAGGAAGGAAATAACAAAGAGCAGAAATACATGAAATAGAGACTAAAAACACAATAGAAAAGATTAATGAAATTAAAGGGTGGTTTTTTGAAAAGATAAACTAGACAAATCTTTAGCTAGACCTACCGAGAAAAGAAGAGAGAGAACTAAAATAAACAAAATCAGAAATGAAAGAGGAGGGTCCTGCCGGGTGGCACAGCAGTTAAGTGTGCACGTTCCCCTTTGGCGGCCCAGGGTTTGCCAGTTCAGATCCCGGGTGCAGACATGGCACCGCTTGGCAAGCCATACTGTGGTAGGCGTCCCACATAGAAAGTAGAGGAAGATGGGCACAGATGTTAGCTCAGGGCCAGTCTTCCTCAAAAAAAAAAAAGAAAGAAAGAAAGAAACAAAAGAGAAGAAATTACAACAGTACCACACAAATACAAAAAGTTGTAAGGGAATGCAATGGACAATTATACACCAAAAATTTGGACAACCTAGATAATTTCTAGGATAAATTCCTAGAAATATACAACCTACCAAGACTGAATCATGAAGACATAGGGAATCAGAATAGATCAATTACTAGCAAGGAGATTGAATTAGAAATCAAAAAACTCCCAAGAAAGAAAAGTCTAGGAGCAGATGGCTTCACTGGTAAATTCTATCAAACATCTAAAGAAGAATTAATGTCAATTCTTCTCAAACTCTTCCAGAAAAATAGAAGAGGAGGGAACATTTCCAAATTCATTTTTATGAGGCCAGCATTACCCTGACACCAAAGCCAGACAAGAACACTACAGGAAAAGAAAATTAGCAAACCAAATTCACTAGCACGTTAAAGAATCATACACGCTGATCAAATGGTACTTATTCCAGGGAAACAAAATGGTGCAACATCTGCAAATCAGTCAGTGTGATACATCATATTAACAAAATGAAGGATAAAAATCATATTATCATCTCAATAGATGCAGAAAAAGCATTTGACAAAATTCAGCATCCTTCATGATAAAAACTCTCAACAAATTGGGTATAGAGGGTAAACACTTCAACATAATAAAGGCCACATATGACAAACCCACAGATAACATCATATTCAACAGTGAAAAGCTGAAAGGAACAAGTAAGAATCCTACTCTTGCCCCTTTTATTCAACATAGTCCTGGAAGCCCTAGCCAGAACGATTAGTAAAGAAAAAGAATAGAAAGGCATCCAAATCAGAAAAGAAGAAGTAAAACTGTCTCTATTCGCAGATGATATGATATTATATGTAGAAAGCCTTAAAGACTCCAACAAAAAATTGTTAGAACTTACAAGTGAATTCAGTAAAGTTGCAGGATACACAATCAATATACAAAAATTAGTGTTTGTATATACTAACAGCACATTATCAGAAAGAGAAATTAAGAAAACAATCCTATTTGCAATTGCATCAAACAGAATAAAATACATAAGAATAAATTTAATCAAGGAGGTGAAAGACCTGTACACCAAAAACTATAAGACATTGATGAAAAAAATTGAAGAAGACACAAATAAATGGAAAGATATTCCATGCTCATGGATTGGGAGAAATAATATTGTTAAAATGTCCATACTACCAAAGTGATCTACAGATTCAATGCAATTCCTATGAAAATTCCAATGGCATTTTTTCACAGAAATAGAACAAACAATCCTAAAATTTGTATGGAACCACAAAAGACCCCAAAGCAATCTTGAGAAAGAAGAACCAAGCTGTAGGCATCACACTTCCTGAATTCCAACTACATTACAAAGCCATAGTAATCAAAACAGTATGGTATTGGCATAAAAACACACATAGATCAATGCAAGAGAATAGACAGCCCCAGAATAAACCCATGCAATATAGTCCATTAATTTTTAACAACAACAACAACAAAGAAAACAAGACTATACAATGGGGAAAGAATAGTCTCTTCAATAAATGGTGTTGGGACAACATGACAGCCATATGCAAAAGAATGAAACTGAGCCCTTATCTTACACCATGCCAAAAAAAAAAATCAACTAAAAATGGATTAATGACTTGAACATAGGGCTTGAAATTATAAAATTCCTAGAAGAAAACACAGAGGATAATCTCTTTGATGTCAGTCTCGGCAACGAATTTTTGGATTTGAAACCAGAAGCAAAGGCAACAAAAGAAAAAATAAACAAGTGGGACTACATCAAACTAAAAAGCTTCCGCACAGCAAAGGAAACCATGAATAAAATAAAAAGGCAATACAGGAAAAAGAAAAACTAAAACAACTGTGCAGGAAATTTTAAAAGCCTTAATTTTATAAAAGCCCTAATTTGAAGCATATTTTCATACACAACTTAAAAAAAAAATCTTCTCATGATGTCTACCTTTAACATATTTCTGTTTATAAAGTGAAATTATTTGACCCATATTGAAAGCTAAACCCAGAAAAGTGAGGAAAATTCATTAATGTCAAATGGACATTCACTGACCATGTCAGATGATTTAACTCTTGGCCCAAGTCCTTCTGTCACTACACATTGTCTTGTTATCCTCTCTAGTTTCCTAGAAGAAGATAGTTCGTGGTCAAAATGAGAAAAGGACATGTTCTCACAAAAACGAAGGATACCTTAGTTCATTGGGGAAGATCCATTGATAGTGTTGGTTGTTAAAAGTTGGCACACAACGTCTTAATCTGACAATATGAGAAGTGGTTTGTAAATCAGACCTATAAAAAAATTGCCAAGTTGACGAAAAATCATGTTACCAGAATTACTGAAGCCAGAAGCCATGCATATCATGAAAATTTTGTTTAAAAGTATCTAACTTTTCAAAGACTCAGTGCCTTCATCTAACAAAAATGAAACCAAAGATGTAGCCGACTGCTGCTTCCTGGCCTCTCATTCCTTTTTTAAATTTCTGCTTCGCTTGGATGTGAAGATATCCTGTGTGACGGAGCTGTCTCATACTGAAGAGTCAGCAGTGTTGCTGCTGTTGAAAGAGCTATATTGAGAACCTTATTATGCTCATCTGAAAGCAAAATCAGTGATTATGAACAACTTACAGGACAGCTGAAAGTAGTTAAATCATTTACTTGTAATACTCCCAAGATCTTAAAATGCTACAATATATAAAACACAGTCAGTCACTGCAGCACTTTTCCACTCATATGAACTCTCTCGAATCTCTGGGAGCTTGTCATTTAATCCCTTTCTCCTTATTCTATTGTGAGATAAAAGTATTCACAAGAAGACAAGTTTCCTACTTTTTGCTTTGAATTAGAAGTTTAAATTCATATATTATTTTCCATCGAGAAAAACAAGCACAGTTTAACAAGAGGTCTTCTTATGAGGCATTGTTTATTCAGAATCTTAAAAGTCGCTCTTCACAGGTCTTGGGCAATGTGGTCAATTCCTGGGTGTGTGATTTACTAGCTGAATGACTAGCAAATTCACCTATCCTAAACTGATTCAGTTTCCACATCTGGAAAATAGGGCATAATAGCCAAAGATACTTTACCTACTTACCAGAATTGTACTGCAGGTCAAAGGTGAGATCAGAAGAGAAACAGTTTGTATGAATGGTTAAGGGTTCCAGAGTCTGAGACATGAGTTTGAATCTTGAATTTGTCACCGAATGTTGAGTACTTTTGGACAAGATTTTCCAATTTTTTTTAAGCCACAGTTTCTTTTTCTGTAAAAAGGAATAGTTAAACATTTTTATCATAAAGCTGTATGGACATTGAAATCATAGCACAGATTTAAAGCTACAGTCCTGCAGACTCCTCTGTTCCTTCCTCTCTCACCTGCTTAAGCATTGCAGATCTGTCTAGTAAAGGAGCACGGTGATTTAATCATTGTTTTGGCTTTCACTACAAACTTCAAGAGACGTCTGTCACCAGTCACCCGAACCCTTTTGGCTTGAACTCATACCCAGTATCCTTGTAATAGATCCAAAGAGTTATTCCCTGTGTATATCTCTGTTTATAAGAGATACCACCAGAATTCCCAGCCTCCTAAATCAATCTTCATCATCATCATCATCATCATCATCATCTTCAAGACCCCTGGGGCTCTGAACATCCATGAATTAGACCTACTTTTAAGGTCCTCTATGCCCTTGCAAACCTTTCCAATGTGCTTCTTGAATCACCATCTGTTGTTAAGGCTGAGCTATGATGATAGGAGTCTTCCTTTTCTACAATGCCATTCCCAAATTATTTCTCTTTCCTCTGTGTTCCGAAACTCTTGCCCTCAAAGTTATTTATCCTTACCATAATCTTCACATCACTGAATTGACTGAATTTCCATTAATCTTTACTCCTACTCTCACTACATATCCACCCATAATCCAGCTATATTTCTATGATCTATCACAATGAACACTTCCTTGCATCCAGCCTTGATCCCGTTGCCCTGCTTTTGCTGTCCTATACTCCCTGGATTTATCTACTAGATGTCTGCACGTGTGCAGCTGAAGTAAGACAAAAACTTACAAGTGTGTTGACTAGTCTCATTTTGAATAATTGCCATCAATGTCAAATGGTAGCCAACAGTGTCCTATATGCCCTTTAAACTTCTCTGTGCTTGCAATTTCACCCCCTAAAATGATCATTTCAGATATTCTAGGTCATTAAATCTCTGTCCACCTCACTCACACATACAAATATACTTGAGCACACACCCACTCTCAGACAATGAATTGGTTTTCATCTTTCCTCAAGAAAGAGAGATATTACTATATAAACTCCCTTAACTTTCCATTTTCAAATCTATCAATTTCCCAATATCCCTTTTCACATTCTTTCTCTTCCCTCCAGTTATATTGGATAAAATATTCCTCCTCCTATGACAACCTCTCACCTTGTCAAGATCTTTCTTCATTTTTCCACATAAACTTCAACAGCATTACAGGTTAATAACCTCAATTTTATCTCCAGACCTAGTCAATGCTGTGTGAGTAGGTCACCTTGAATTAGGTGACTTTGCCCCTCATAGGTCCTGTCACAGCTTAACACATATAACTACACTGCCCAATGGAAGTCTCTTCCATCAGGGGCAGTCTCTTCAGCCTAAGTATGCAGTCATACCGAGCCTTGTGTTCAGGAAGGTCTCATATTTAGTTTAATACTCTGCTGTCACCATTTTGAAATTCTTAATAATTTATAAACAAGGGCCTTGCATTTTTATTTTACACTGGACCTTGAAAGATAAGTAGCTAGTACTACTAATAGGTACTTCAAATTTAATACAGCCAAAATAGAAGACTTGATTTTCACCTGCCAAACCAATTATTCCCCTATTTATCCTATTTTTATAATTGCCAACAATATCAATTTAGCTCCTTAGGTGAAAATCTACAAGTCACATTGGATGCTTTCCTATTGTCACCATTTAGTATGTCAAAAAGTTCCACCTGTTCTGCATCCACATTATATCCTATTGTTCTGTACAATATACCCAATTTCTCCATTACTGCAACCAACAGAGAAGCATCGGTTGTACTGGATATTGCAATTGCCTTCTAACTTGACTCCCTCTTCCACTCTTAAATTCCTATACTCCATTCACCACAAAGCAGGCAGAAACATCCATACAAAATGTAAGTCAGATAATATCACTCCTCTGCTTATACTTCTGTGTTTCCTCATTGTATTTAAAATAAGAATAAAATTACTTTTTATTACCCTGCATGATTTGTCATTGCCTACCTTTTTGCTCTCATTAATTTCTATTCTTATTTTCTCTCATTATGCGCTAACCACAAAGGCTGTCTTTCTATTTCGCATGTAGCAAACTTGGCTTTGTGTTAAGGCATTTCTATTTGCTGGTTAGTTGGTGTGAAATACTCTGTCTCTGATATACGCATGTCTGTTTCTACCTTGTCCTTCACGTCTCACTTCATATAATACTTATTTAAAGAGATGTTCCCTGACAACACTGTCTAAATTAGCACCTGTTCCACTACTCAGGATATTTTTATTCCATTTAAAAATATTGTTTACTACATTCCAACTAGTCTTGCTTATGTATATTCTTACTTATTTTACTCTCTCCTCAAGAATGCAAGCTACATGAGGGCAGAGGTCATATACATACAATGTCTGCATGGTTTGGATAAAATATTTGTTGAATATGTTGGGATAATATCACTTATAATAATGCCTACCATATATTAAATGTTCAATAAATGTCATGCTTTATTATATTACTTGTTTTTATGTGTAGAAGTTTTTAAACATGAAAACATTATAAAATTATATTAGAATTGACTTTTTATATGCAAAATTATAGCATACTATGGGTTCAGAAATTGATATTTGTTATTTGTAGGTGATATGTGTTTCTTAATCTTTAGATTAGGCCCCTATACTCTAATTTTTACATGGCAACAAATGTTGCTATTATTTGATGTAAGACCTCATTTGTTTAGTGTTTAGTAAAGCAAAAAATTAAAGTAGTAAAAAAGCATGAAAGTGGAGAAGCGCTTTCAGAACAATAGAATAAAGACTTCCAAAAATCTGCTACTCCATTAAAACAAGATCCCTGGTAAAATATGTCAAAATCAACTGTTTTAGAACTCTGGAAATTAACCAAAGGCTTACAAATGTCCAAGGAGTGTTTATTCAAGGAACACAGCTGAATCTTGAAAAGAGCAATGACCTGTGTGGTGTTTTTAACTTGCCCTGTTCCCATAACCCTCTTTCCTGCAACAAATATCCTTGAAAACTGAAAGATTCGCATTAGTAGTTGTGAAAGGTTCAAATTGTAATTGGAGCTCCTCAAAACATGCAAAACCCAAAGAGTCTCACTATTTGACCTTTGTGGCAGCTCCTTGGAATTTTATTTGACATGACTTAGAGCTCAATTTGTGAGAACAGATGATCTACAAGATGATTGTCAAAAAAAAATATTGCTTACATTTGCAGCTAAAGCAACAAAACCAGTTGGGGCAAATATGAGGTTTATCAAAAAACTTAAAAGGAAGGGCCAACCTAGTGGCACAGAGGTTAAGTTCACATGTTCTGCTTTGGTGGACCGTGTTTCACCTGTTTGGATTCTGGGTGCGGACATACACACCACTTGTCAAACCATGCTGCGCCGGGCATCCCACATATAAAGTAGAGGAAGATGAGCACAGATGTTAGCTCAGGGCCAGTCTTCCTCAGCAAAAAGAGGAGGATTGGCAGTGAATGTTAGCTCGCGGTTAATCTTCCTAAAAATATATATATATATAAATAAAATAAAATAAATCAAAAAAGAAATAATGATACTGGTAGAGGTAACTACCCAGGTAAATGCAAAGACAGTACAAATATATATTTGCTTGTAGGTCTTTTTTTCTCCAATCTAATTTTAAAAATAATTACGTAAAATAATATTTATAAAACTGCACTGATGGGTTTATAATGTGTAATGGCCTAATTTGTACAACAATTATAGCACAAAGGAGATGGAAAGTGAGGTAACTATAATGGAGCAAAGTTTCTATATACTATTGAAAGTAAATTAATATTAATCAGAAATAATGTTTTAAGTTAAGGAGTTAATTGAAATCTTCAGGAGAAACACTAAGAATCAAGGGAATTAAATGCCATGCTAAAAAAATCTATTTAACAAAAACAAAGGCAGTTATGGAAGAAATGAGGGAAAAAATATACGCAAGGTATAAAGTAAACAACTAAAAAAATGGCAGATGCAAATTCTAATTCATCATTAATTACACTAAATATAAATAATCTAACCACTCCAACCAAAAGGCAGAGGTTGGCAGAATGAATCAAAAGCCGTGATCTAACTATTTAGTCTCTACAATGACTAACATTAGATTCAAAGACACAAACAATTTAAAACATGTAAAAATATATACCTAAATAGAGAGAGAAGTGCAGTACTAATATGGTGGAAAACACTTTAAGGCAAAAGTTGTTACTAGAGACAAAAAAAGAAAATTTAAAAGGATAAAAGAGTCAATCCGTCAAACGGCATAAAAGAAAAATGAATAAAAATCATCCAGATTGGAAAGGAAGAAGCAAAACTATCTCTGTCCACAGATGGCATGATATTATATATAGAAAATCCTAAGGAATCCACCAACAAACTCTTATGGCTAATAAACAAGTTCAGCACATTTGCGGAATACTAGATCAATACACAAAAATCAATTGTGTATGTAGTCACTAGCAATGAACAACATGAAAAAGAAATTTAAAAATCCCATAAAATAGCATCAAAAAGAATAAGATATTTAGGAATAAATTTAAATAAAAGAACTTCAAGATTTGTACTCTGAAACTGCAAAATGTTGTTGAAGGGAATTAAAAAAGACTTAAATAAGTAGAAAGACATCTCATCGTCATAGTATTGTCCAAATTGATCTACTGGTTCAATCTAGTCCCTATCAAAATGCCAATTGCCTTTTTTATGCAAAATTGACAAGCTGATCCTAAAATTCATATGGAAATGCAAGGGGACCAAAGTAGCCAAGATAATATTGAAAAATAACAAACTCGTACAACGCATCCAAAACACAAAACTGACTGGAAGCTCTAATAATCAAGACAATGTGATACTGAAATAAAGATAAATACTTAGATCAATGGAACAGAATTGAGAGTTTACATATCAACCCTTACATTTATGTTCAGTTGATTTTCAACAAGGGTGCCAAGACAGCTCAGTGAAAAAAATTAGCATTTTCAACAATTGGTGCCAGGAAAACTGGATATCCTGATGAGAAAGAAAGAAGTCGGACTCCTGTTTCATAGCACATACAAAATTTGATTTAAAATGGATCATAGACCTAAATGTAAGAGCTATAACCACACAACTCTTAGAAGAAAACACGGGAATAAATCTTTATTGCCTTGTGTTTGGCAATGGTTTTTTAGAGATGACACCACATGCTCAAGGAACCAAACTAAAAAATAGATAAACTGGGCTTAATTAAAGTTAAAACTTTCACACTTCAAAGACCATCTTTAAGAAAATGAAAAGTCAACCTACAGAATGGGAGAAAATATTTGCACATCGTACATGTGATAAGAGATTTACATTCAGGATATGTAAATAACATTTGCAACTCAAATTAAAAAGTCAATGCCATTAAAACATGGGCACAAGATTTGGACAAAAACTTGTCTAAAGATGATATAAAAATGGTCAATAAACACATTAAAAGATGTTGAGCACCATTATTCATCAGAAAAATTCAAATCAAAACCAAAATGCTTTTGATTGTGGGTTCATACACTCTATGATGGATAATGTATGAAAGATAGACAATAACAACTGTTGTCAAGAGTGCAGAATAATTTGAATCCTCATACATTGGTAGTGGGATTGTTGAATAATACAGCCGCTTTGGAACATTGTTTGGCAGTTCTCAATAAGTTAAACATAGAGTTACCATATAAGCTAGCAATTTTACTCCTAGGTCTACACCCAGAATAACTGAAAACAGGTATTAGAGCAAAAACTTGTACATGCATTTTCATAGTAGCACTAGTCACAAATGGCAAAAGGCGGAAACAATACAAATGTCCATTAATTGACAAGTGGATAAACAAAATGTATGTCCATACAATGGAACATTTTTGGCAATAAAAAGGGGTGAAATCTTGATACACAAAACATGTATGAACATTGAAATCATTATGGTAAGTGAAGAAAAGTAGTCACATAGTATATGATTCCATTTATATAAAATGTCTAGAATAGGCAACTCCAGAGAGACAAAGTAGATTAGTAGTTGCCAAGACTTGAAGGAAACAGAATGAATAGTGACTGACAATGGGTTTGGGATTTCCTTCTGGGGTGATGATGATGTTCTAAATTTAGATAGTTGTGATGGTTGCACGACTCTGTGAATATACTGAAAATCATCGGTATGTGTGCTCTACTTCATTGCTCTTGTAAAGGGATCACAACTTCTGAAAGTTTGGTGAAAACCAAAGTTTGAAACACTTTTGATTATATAATTATCTGAGGGAAGATGACTCAAAATAATCATATTATGTCTGCTTTCATTGGCAAATTATGCTCTAAAGCAGTTAATTCATTTTTTGATTATTTAGACACCATGTATTTAAAATCTGAATCAAAAGAAATAATTTTACTTCCTAATGCATTAAAATATTTCTAGGTTTAGTATAAATTACGACATCATGGATTTTAGGCAGTCGTGTACTGGAGCCAGCTCATATAGGCTTGCAAGGGTCATCAAATTTTTAGGAGTTTGTGAGCCAATTGTTATCATTCCAGTAGCTTGCAATTGGCCATTGGAGCAGTATTTGGTCCAAGGAAACCAGTGAAGGCTACACATAAAGGATGCCTTGCCCAGAGAGCTGGTGGTGAACCATTTACCTGTACAACACTGATTTTAGTTTCTAAAGGCAGAGTTAAGAAAACGAAAAGGCAAATCTTAGACTTGGAGACAATACTTGCAAAATATATGTCTAATAAAGACCTTTATCCACAACATAAACAGAACTCATTAACAAGAAGACAATAACTCAAAGAAACGTTCTAAGAATTGGTTCATTTTCAGTCATGTATGGATTTGAAAGCAATTTCATGAAAACGTATTATTTACATGCATTATACTAAAGACTTTTATGCATATTTTCACATGAATCCTGAAGGAAAAAAAAATGAAAAAAAAAAAAAAAAGCCTGAAAGGAATAGAAGGAGAGAGAACGAAAGAAAGGAGAGAGGGAAGGATGAAGAAAGGAAGGAAAGAAAAAGATGAATCCTTATGACAGAGATGTTTTTGTTTGTTCTTTTGTTATGGTTAAGGAAATTATGCCCCGAAAGTGTTAAGTAACCTGTCCATCCAATCTCTGAACTTTCTGCCTCTTTGAATTCTTGCTATAAAAACATAGATTTAAAGTAATTGTGAAATAATATATTTTTCAAATTTTGAAATGAGTGTTCGCTATATTTGTATACCTTGAAGACTAAGAGAAGAAAGATATGTTGAAAATTTGAAGATAGTCTCTAATGAAATCTGTGAAACATATTTGAAGGTTGTACTTTCAACATTCATCTCTCATAGCCTGCCCTGAGAGGTTATGGAATATTTTGCTTGCTGCATTACTTATATTGAAAGAGATAATTTTAAGGTTGGTAGGAATATTGAATTGAAGAACAGATTGATGACGCATTTTCCTTTTTCTTTCCTAATTTTGACGGTACTTTCTCAGTTTAATTTTAAAATTCAGGCTTCTGAACAAATTAAAGTTCAGAATGGAATTTTCATCAGAAAGTAAACATCAAAAAATATGCCTTACTCTTTGAATAGCTTTTAGATTTAAGTCTCCTAACCTTGAGCCGATTTCCAAATTTGCTTTTCAGCCAAGAAAGTCTAAAATAGGACAGGACAGCAAGCGTATTATCAACTGCAAATTCAATCTTGATGTTGTTTAGCTATTCTATTCTTCCTCACTGGTCGTCTCGCCGTGGGAAATGATTGCCAAAGTGGATTCCTGGCACTTTTCTTACTTTTTGAAAACTTCCAAACCATTCTGATTAAGATACATAAAACAGTGTTCCATCTTCTCTTTCAAATTTTAATGAAAAACATTACTGGTAGCAGTCAGTACATAAGAAGTATAGGTATTAAAAAGAAACATTTGATGCTTTGAATAATTTGGTTTGCCCCAGATTTACAATTCTTGCTACAAAAAGCTCCAACAATGAAGTATGTGTCTATTCTGAAAAGAGGAAATAAATAGTCAGCCACTACCAAATTTGGGTAGCAACCTACTCTATTTCTAAAAATAGTCCTCTTGCTTTTTTTTATCTAATTAAAGAATATGCTTGACAATATATACTCCACGTAATTGCTGTCACTATCTTTTATTCACTTTGCTCAATATTATCATCTGAATATCTTTTAAAATTGGAGTAATAATTACAACAGTGTTTATCTCAAACCTTGTAACGTCTATCAGCAAGAAGGTAAGCTGAGGCAGGAATATAAGGTAGTAGCTACAAAGGGCACCGGGCATGGTATTGGAACAGCCTGCATCTATAACCCACTGGCTGTGTGGGCCTCCTTTTCCTCATTTTTAAAACAGGGATAGGTAAGACGATACATCTCAAAGTGGCATAGTCAGATGTGATATCAAATGTGACGAACTTAGTAAACAATAAAGCAGTGCCATTGCCATTTGTTATCATTACAATTTATGTTGTTGCAGGAAAAGCAAAGCAGAAAAATCAGACATGTCCTGGATCTTTATAATGACCTGTCGACTTAATTACTATCCTCAGAGATTGCTTCTTCCCCAAATTTTGATTTTTGTTGCTAAAGAACTCATGTGTCTTCATTCCAGCCCACACTTTATAATAAATGGGTAAGTTTTTAGCCATTTATAATTATGTAGATGCTATTGAAATAATATCTGCACCAAGCGGTTTTTACAAGAAATAATTTTGATTAATATTATCAATATGTCCTTTTATCTTTCTATTTTCATTATCTATATTCTTTGTAATTTCTGAAAACAAGCAGCTTATCTAAAATTTTTTAGCATTTATTTTTGGTTGAACTAAAGGTACTTGTTTAATTTTAAATATAAAATGTCAATGAAAGAGTCACATAGTATCTTGATAGGAAATAAACAGTTCTGAAAAGGAGGGGCACAAATAAGTTACCTTCATCGCCCAGTTTTGTTTTTTTTTTCCCTCTCTCAAGTTTGCTTTCTTATAGACAGACAAAAGAAAATCTTACCAATCTGGATTTATATAATGCTTGTCATTTTCTCTGTTTCCACATAGGAAAGAAGAAATATCTTACATAGGAGCAAATTTTTAAAATACTCAACTTATGTAGATCCAGTTGAAATAAATATTGCCAATCTTTATAATCAGCTTGACATAATCCCCAGGAGGCACAATTCTAATTTTACTTTAACATATCTACTTTTCTTTGGTGTGTATGCTATTCTCAGTCTGGCCAATGCTTTAAGATAGTATTTCATTTTTGATAGTTTATTTAGTGGTCTTTTACATTTTCATTTCCACTTTTCTGCCCTATGTGAGAGTATATTAAAAACCTAGAGCGCATTATCTACCTAAAATGTATATATATCATCAAGCTTTTAAATTATGCATTCTCAACAGACATGAGAATCCACTGGGGCATATATAACATAAATGACTAAACTGATGTAAAAATCAGACTCTAAATAACAAAAGGTCAAGGGTTTGATTGCTCTTTTAAAGAGACACATACAACTAGGTTCATCTGTGTTCAACCCTCTAGGCAAGGACTTTGTTGTTGTTTTTGATTGACATTTGCCCGGTCAGAAATGAAATCAGCACCAGCAAGATCAGAATAAAGCAACAGGAGATCATTGACCTAGAACTTGGCTCATGTTCCAAAGGCTGGAAGGCCTGGAGTTTTTCATGAGAAGGAGTTAGTCACCATGTCGTGCTATTGTAACACAGCAGGCCTGGGTCTTTTTGCAAAATGAACAATAATATTATGCTTGCAGAAGGCATTGGTAGAAATAGGAAATCTTTTTTTAACTCATCCATAAGAGCAAAGGAAGTAAAACAAGTCCATGGAAATATTATCAATAATAAATCAAGTTAATCTTCTAATGTTAATGTACCTGAATTCTTTAAGATTTAACTCAACGATACCTTTAAAAATTCAGATAAATTAATAAAACTAATTTTGCACACCTTCTCTCTCCATCTTCCTTTCTTTCTCTTTCAGACACACACAGATATAAAAATACATGCACACACACATATGTAGACACATTTACACAACCACTTAATTGCTAGAATATATTGCTTTGCTATAATTTTGCAAGACAGACCCAGTAGAGCCCCATGGACTCCAAAGACGAATACAGTCATCTCAATGGAAATGAGAACGTATAAGTAGTAAATTGGGAGTGCAGGTAAAATCAAGAGTTACCTCTGATATAAGATTAAACATAATGTTTACTAGTAGTCAGATAGAATTATTCTTGACAATTTAGATATTGCTTTTCAGGAATGTGCAGTCTACTTACTGTCCCACGTGACTTTATAGTCTAATCTAGTATTAATCAAATAATTTTCATATTACCAAAAATGGACTTGAGCTGTTGGACTAAAACTATTTAGTAGCAAATGGCAAACTGGTGACTGCAATTTTTAATCCCTCCTTATATTATCATAAATAGCCAATTTTTAGAAGCTGTCAAAGTTTTCTTGTAATTTCCTGAAGACTAATATTTTATACATGTGATAACAGAAATGATATATCACTTAATGTGTAATTTTTGGTAAAGAAAAATACTTTTGCATTTTGGCCACTTTTTTGTGACTTGAGGGGAAAATTGCCAGAAACAATATAAAGAAATAGACACATAAAATATTTTGTGCTCAGGCTCATTTGAACATTCTGACCATTTTTTCTTCTTTCAGTACATCACATTCTTTTGAGGATAATTCTTGCTTACTTGTGCAAAACAGGAAATCATTTTGTTTAGCACTAGTTTCAATATTTAATAAATGCAGGTGCATATCATTAAAGTACAGCGTTTGATTGCATTCAGGATAAAGCAACCATCTATCGTAGCACAAGGCTAAGGTGTAGAGCAAATTCTCCACTTTCTTACACGAAATGAACATACGAAAAGGAGTCAGGTGACACTCCACAGTCATTTCTGTGTCCCAGAGTCCATGATGGAGAACATACAATGTCTTTGTTTTAAAAGAAAGAGATACACAGGAGATAGCTGCAAGGGGAAAAATAATGGCCCTGTGGAGGACTACGTAACATTTATATTTTATTTAAGCCAAAGATTGAAGATGGTTTCCCTTCAAACTCAGCCAAGCCATCCAGACTGAATTAATGACAAGGACAAAATAAGGCATGGATGTGAACTATAAGAGCAGACTTACCAGCTCTATCAAAATGGCCTTTCTCCTGCTTTTGTTAGTGATACAATAGTTTCTAGCAGGAAAGGAGAGGAAAGAAGAGCCAAAGGAAAGACTTTTTTCCTGGCTTCTGGAGTGGGAAATGTGAGTGACTCTTTCATTAAGGTAAGATTAGTCACCATATGTATGCCCACTTCCGGGTGTTTTGAACTTAATTGGAAACACAAATAGAAAAAAAATACAAATACTCTATTTTACATTATATATGATACCACTTATTTGAACTTTGTAAAGATCTCCAGAAAGGAGGAAATTTATTTTTAAGATATAAATAAAACTTATTAATTACAGATCCTTCCCCACCAAATGATATATCAGTTCAGTTTTGTGAGTTTTTTATCAATTAAGCCAGATATTGGAAAACAGATGAGTGAGTCAACGCCCAATCAAAAGTGAGGCTGAAGGTCCACAGCTGTGATTCAACACCTTCCTCAAACTGCTAGAAAAACATTTCTTTTTTTTTTTTTTTGAGGAAGATTAGCCCTGAGCTAACATCTGCTGCCAATCCTCCTCTTTTTGCTGAGGAAGACTGGCCCTGAGCTAACATCCATAGCCATCCTCCTCTACTTTATACGTGGGATGCCTACCACAGCATGGCTTTTGCCAAGTGGTGCCAGGTCCATACCCGGGATCCGAACTGGTGAACCCTGGGCCGCCGAGAAGTGGAACATGCAAGCTTAACCATGTGGGCCCCTAGAAAAACATTTCTAATGTCTTCCTAAGGCTTTGCATGTGTTTTTGTGTGCATTTCAACAATGGAAATACCTCGACCACTGGAAGGAAGACACAGAAAAATATTGAATGTAAGAAATACGAATGAGAATAATTCCTCCAGGATTGCAGGGTCACCATGTGTGGACACGCAGCATGTATACTGTGTCTGTGCAGGATCACTGTGGATTTTTTCAGTAATCAACCTGCACACCTGCAGCAGTGCTGAGTCCTTTAGGATGGGATGACAAATGGGAGAATGACAGTGAGAAAGTGCTGGGTTTTTTCCTGCTTTAATAGTTACAGTATTTGATATACATTACTCTACCAGAACTTTTTCTGTCTATCACCTGACTCTGCACGATCCAAACTGATGTGCTGTAATGATTTCCAGTGTTAAAAATAAAAGGATCCAGGGACCCGACCTGGTGGTGTAGTGGTTAAGTTTCCATTCTCTGCTTCGGCAGGCCCTGGTGCGTGGGTTCAGATCCCGGGTCATTAAGCCATGCTATGGCAGTATCCCACATACAAAATACGGGAAGATCAGCACAGTTGTTAGCATAGGGACAATCTTCCTCACCAAAAAAAAAAAAAAAAAAAAATGATGCATGGGCTTTGAGATAGATATTATTTTCAAATCTTTGCTCCTTATTGACAAACTCACCGACCTTGGAAATGTTACTTAAGCTCTATGTCTTTTCCTGTTAAATGAAACAGTAATACTTACCTGCCTTGCAAGACTTCTCTGAGAATCATTTCAGATTTTATGAAAATGACTTAAGAAACCATAGTTTTCAATAAATGTTAATTCCAATGGAATCTCACATTGAAAACCATAAAGTCTCTATATTGATGAACAAATATTAAGTACATACTAAGTTTGCTTATGACTCTTATTACCTGATGAGACAGGAATCTATGCAAAGCATTTCTCACCCAAGGTTAGAATTCTCCCATACATGCAACTCAGTTGGGTTTAATCAGACTTTCTTAAGGTCCTCAACCTATTAGACAACTTGTAACACAAACTGATGGAGGCTTAGATTTCTCCAATTCAAAATAATTAGTCTCTGCTTAAATCACCAGATAGTTCCTAGTTGTTTAACTGATTTGAATGAGTCTCTCTACTTCATAGATAATATGAATAGATAAAAACTCAGAATAACTTTAGTGTGTTTTATACTAAAATGTATAACTAATATTTTTAATGAGAGAATTTCAAAACGCAAACTCACTTTTCTAATTATCATAGAGATATGAAAGACTCTCAAAATTATATTTATGCAGCTGGCCTGGTGGTGTAGTGGTTGGGTTCATGTGCTCCATTTCAGTGGCCCAGTGTTTGAGTGTTTGGATCCCAAGCATGGACGTATGCACCACTTATCAAGCCATGCTGTGGCAGGCATTCAGTGTATAAAATAGAGGAAGATGGGCACATCTTCCTCAGCAAAAAGAGGAGGATTGGTGGTGAATGTTAGCTCTGGGCTAATCTTCCTCACACACAAATATATATATATGTATATATATAATATCAAGAGTATAATTTATTGCTGTTTTACATATATTTTGTAAATCTTATATATATATATATTTATAATGTTTACAAAACCACTCAACAGAAAGTCGTGCTTCCCTAAAACCATAAAAGTATAACTGTTTTGAAAGCTGACAGCTTGTGAGGATAATTATGCAAGCTTCAGTTGTATGAGTTTTATAGTAAAATAAATAACAGGCTATTGGTGTCTGTTTATGTTGGATTTTATGTTTCTATCTGGAACACTAAACTCCCACTTGAAGATACACAAAATGAAACAACAGTTCAAAAGAGGGCTTATGGCAAAACTTTTAAGATGTTGTATCATTTTGGAGGAATAGAATTTTCTCACCAGTATACCTGTGCTGTTGCAAAATAAAGGTATATTTTTTCATTTGAAACACACCACTATCAGATGCTGTCTTTGAGTGGAAAAAAGATGAACGTTGCATAATGTTATGAAACCTTTGCCGTGACATGGAAGTAGTCTCTCTTTCTCTAGATATATATGGCTATCTTCGTCTTATACAGTCACAATTCTTGATGCCTCCCCAAAATTACAATAGTAGCATCAAAGATCACGGATCACAGATCACCATAACAAATATAACGATAATAAAAAAGTTTGGAACATTGCGAGAATTACCTAAAAGTGTGACACAGAGACACAAAGTGTCACAAATGCTGTTGGAACAATGGCGCTGATAGACTTCCTTGACGAAGAGTTGCCACAGACCTTCAATCCGTAAAAAAAAGGGCAGTATCTGCGTAGCGCAAAATGAGGTAGGCCTGTACTAACTAGAACATTATTAAAATGGTATCCAGTGAGTGAAGTTAGTCAGTTTGAGAAAGGTTTTTAATCTATGGAAAGCTGGTGTTTTTACACTTATCTGATTACATTTTAGGTCTGAAGAGATAATGTAAAATCTCTAACAACCACTGAAATGATAATAAAATTGAAAAATGCAGACAAAGGGAACCTCAACACGGTGTGTAATGTTTTGTTTTTAGTCTACTTTTTAAAGAAAACAATATATACTTTACGTTATTCTGAAACTTGTTTTTCACTTTCTGTCACGTCACTTTCTCTTCAGGGGAAACACTTACGGATTGCGCTCATTATCTTTAATATCTTCCATAGCATATGAGAGCATGTGTGTAGCAAAAATCACTTTACTATTGCCCTATTGGTTTTAATTATGGTATTTAGAAAATTTTTACATTTCAAGCACTGCTTAAATAAATATCTTTTTACTCACACTTTTATGCTTAAGGTACGCAAAACTTTACTATCTTATGTATTGCCAATATTTTCCCTAGTCCTTCATTTTTTGCCTAGGATGAACTTTGCCTTACAGAATTTTCACTTTATGGGGTGAACTTTTCAGTGTTTTCTTTTATGGCATCTGATTTTCTATACAATGACTTACACTTGTGAGATTCTGCAAATATTCTCCTATATATTTTCTTATAATTTATTTTCTTTTTACTTATTTTATTGTATATATGTTATCTATTATTTATTATATATCCATTATTTCATCTCCATTGGATATCTAATAAATATCTAAAATATATGTTATTCATAATATATATAATTTCTTCCATTTAAAATTTATCTTTGTGTGGTATTTTACATGATTTGGTGTGTTTTCTTCTGAATTAATATCCAATTATGGCAACACCATTTAAAACAGACCATCCTTTGGTTTAAATTGCACATCTCTTGTATATGAATTCCTCACATTAACTTTGATGAATTTCTGTACTATTTTATTCTACTGAATAGTTTTTATATTATAGTGCCAATACAGTTTGATCATTGCAACATTATAATGTGTTGTAATATCTTATACGGTAAGTCCTTTCTAATCATTAGTCTTATTTTTTAAGAGAAACAACATTCTATTATATAGTTACATAATAGTCACATTTGATGGAAAATTAAGTTGTGTCCCATTTTTCTTTCTTATTGCAAATTTCCTTTCTATTGATCTTTTTTCATTCCTGATGTTCTAAGTTTCCTTCAGTCTTTTCTCCTTACTGGGAGAGCTTTATTTAGCCTTTCTTTTAGAGAAGGCCTGCTGACAACAGACTCTAATAATTTTCCTTCTGTTGAGAATGTCTTTATTTAACCTTCATTCCTGATGGATATTTTCACTAATTACAGAATTCTAGGTTGATAGTTATTTTCTTTCAGCACTTGAAAAATGTGCCGTATCCTTCTGACCTTCCTAGTTCCTGATGCAAAATCCACTGTCATTTAATTTTTCATTCTCCTTTACCTAGTGCATTGCTTCTCTGAATGCTTTAAAGATGTTTTCCTTTGCCTTTAGTTTTCTGAAATGAGATTATGATGTTTCTGGGCATGGCTGTCTCTTGATTTATCCCATTTGGGGTTTGCTGAGCTTCCTGAGTCTGTAGGTTTATGTCTTTTACCAAGTAGAAGTTTTCAGCCATCATTTTTCAGATATGAGTTTTTTGTATCATATTCTTTCTCCTCTCCTGCTAAGACTCTAATGACTTACGTGTTAGATCTATTGTCCCACTGGCCCCAGGAGCTCAGTTCAATTTCTGTCAATTTATTTTCTCTCTGTTGTTTAATTTGGATAATGTTATTGCTTTATTTTTTAGTTCACTGATTGTTTTCTCTGTCATGTACATTCTGCTATAGAGCTTGTCAAATGCGATTTTTATTTTGGCTCTTGTATTTTTAGTTCGAAAAATTTCCACTTGTTTCTCCTTTATATACATGTATGCATGTATGTATGTATGTTTGTGTGTGTTCCTATACATATATTATATACACATACACACCAGTTGGCTTCATCAATGGGCCTTTCAAGGTGTGGCCAGTTCATAATCTGATTTAATGGATTTGTTTCTCCAGCTCCCTCCTTTCCATTATCTTCTCCTTACTCTATAGTTTGGAAAGGGAGCTGCTTTTATGTGCATTTATATGCCTAATGCAGAGTAAATATCATCAGTATGGCTCCATCCACAGTTTCTGTCCCACACAAGGTGGACAGGAAGAGGGGCACCACTACAACCTGAATTAGAAAAGGCAGTGATGGTTTAATACTTCATTGAAACTAAAGCTGAGGAAAATCTTTCAAAAAGATAGGATTTATGAAATATGAGTGCTGAGTTATATTCATAAATCAATATTTATTAAACAACTTCCATTGGGTAGGAAATGTTCTAGGCACTGGGAATATTGCATTAGGCAAAACAGAAAAGTGCCAGTCTCAATGAATCATATATACTAGTTGAGGAGTCTGAAAATAAACAAACACACCAATGTCTAACATTTAATTGGTGCAAAAGATTGGGAAAAAAATAAGGCAGAGTCAGAGAGATTAAGGAGTTCCGGGGAAGAGGAAGTGTTCATTTTCATAGCATGGACAGTGAAGACCTCTTTAATTTTAACATTTTAGCAGAAGCCTGAATGAGGTAGGAGAATAAGCTGTGAAGACTTTTGGGAGAAGCATGTTCTAAAAAGTGGTAGAACAAGTACAAATTTCTAGAAATGGAGGCATATTTGACATATCTAAGGACGCTAGGTGGCTGATGTGGCTGAAACACAGTGAGCAAAGGAACATGTGTTAGAAGATGAAGTCAAGGATGTATAGATGTTAAGTCTTCTGGTTTTTCAGAATAAGCTGGAAAATGCTGGAGTGTTTTAAGCAGAGGAGTGATATTACCCAGCTCAACTTGTAAAAGAAACATTATATTTGTACCAATGGGGTACTCTAGAGTAGAACAGATCTTCAATTTTACCCAGGGGTTGGAGGTAGATGTGGTTAGAAATGATCACATTTTCACTATAATTTTGATGTAGAACCAACAAAACATGTTAATGGAGTGTATGTGGAATGGGAAGAAAAATAAAGAGAGAGAGGTCAAGGATGACCTTAAATTAATCTGGATGAACAAGTGGAAGAATGGAATTGAGATGGGGTAGACTGCAGGAGCTGATTTGTTGAGAGAAAATCAGAGTCTTTTTAAAGTAGTTAATTGGGGATATGAGAGTTGAATTAAAGGGAATAACTAAAGCTGAAGATTTAGGGTTGTCAGTATAATAAAGCTATTTAAAGCCATGGGACTGGGTACATTTACTTTAGGAAATGGTAGGATAAGGAAATGTCAACTCTCAAGATTGATTTTCAGAGGACCTGGACATTCAAAACTCAGAAAAATAAAGAAGAACAAGCAAAGAAGTCTTAGAAGAGGCAACCTATGAAACAAGGAAAGAAACACAGATAGGTAATATGGTGTCCTGCAAGCCAAGTTGAAGAAACCATTTTAGAAAGCAGGGACTGATCAACCATGTCAAGTGAGCTATTAAACAAGTCAGAAGAGGTCTAAGAGTAGGGCATTTTTTTTGGCAAACTAGAAAGCAGTATTTACCTTGATCATAATCTATTTCAATGGTGGAGGTGAAAGCCTAATTAGACTAGGATCAGGAAAAAACAAGAATACATTCTTCTTGGGCCAAGATGATGGCAGTAACGTAGTATTTGAATATCCCCAATCCTTATGAAGGGAACTAGAAGAGCAAAAACTAACAATCAAATAAAATTTCAAGAACTTCTTCAAAAAGTAGGGAGACCAATTAGATAACTATTCAAATAATTCTAGTTAAGAGATTTTGGTGGTTGAAATCTGAGTGATAGAAAAGGAGATGATGAGAAATGGTTTGATCCTTGATATATCTATTAAGAGGAACCAATAGGATTTCCTGAAAGATTGGATATAGAGTTTGAGATAAAGAGTCTGAGATGACTGAATTTTTGAACAGGTTATCTGGAATAGTGCAGTTGCCTTAATAGAAATGACAGTTTTTGTTGTTGTTGTTTACTTTCTATTGAGATTATGATAGTTTACAACCTTGTGAAATTTTGGTTGTACATTATTGTTTGTCATTTGCATTGTAGGTGCACCACTTCACCCTTTGTGCCCACCTCACGTGCCCCCTTTCCCCTGGTAACTACTAATCTGTTATCTTTGTATACATGTTTAACTTCCACATAGGGGTGCAGTCATACAGAGATTGTCTTTCTCTATCTGGCTTATTTCACTTAACATAATACCCTCAAGGTCCATCCATGTTTTTGTGAATGGGATGATTTTATCCTCTGTTATGGCTTAGTAGTATTCCATTGTTTATATATATATACCATATCTTCCTTATCCAATCAGCAGTTAATGGGCACTTAGGTTGCTTCTACATCTTGGCTATTGTAAATAAGGCTGCAATGAACAAAGGGGTTCATTGAAGCATGGGACCTTTGGAATTGCTGATTTCAAGTTTTTTGGATAGATACCCAGTAGTGGGAGCACTGAGTCATATGGTATTTCTATTTTTAATATTTTGAGAAATCTCCATACTGTTTTCCATAGCGGATGCACCAGTTTGCGTTCCCACCAATAGTGTATGAGGGTTCCTTTTTCTCCATAACCTCTCCAACATTTGTTACTTTTTGTTTTGGTTATTTTTGCCATTCTAATGGATGCAAGGTGATATCTTAGTGTAGTTTTGATTTGCATTTCTCTTATGATCAGTGATGATGAATGTCTTTTCATGTGCCTATTGGCCATCCATATATCTTCTTTGGAGAAATGTCTATTCATGTCCCCTGCCCATTTTGTGATCGGGTTGTTTGATTGTTTTATTGTTGAGTTGTGTGAGTTCTTTATATAGTGTGGAGATTAACCCTTTGTCGGATATATGATTTGCAAATATTTTTTCCCAATTGGTGGTTGTTTTTTTGTTTCAATCCTGTTTTCCCTTGCCTTGAAGAAGTTCTTTTTTCTGATGAAGTCCCATTTGTTTATTCTTTCTATTGTTTCCCTTGTCTGAGAAGACATGGTCTTGGAAAAGATCCTTTTAAGACTGATGTCAAAGAGTGTACTGTCTATATTTTCTTCTAGAAGCCTTATGGTTTCAGGTCTTACTTTTAGATCTTTGATCCATTTTGAGTTTATTTTTGTGAATGGTGAAATAGAATGGTCAATTTTCATTCTTTTAAGTGTGGCTGTCCACTTTTCCCAGCACTATTTTTTGAAGAAACTTTATTTTCTCCATTGTATGCCCTCAGCTCCTTTGTCAAAGATTAGCTGTCCATAGATGTGTGGTTTTATTTCTGGGTTTTCAATTGTGTTCCATTGATCTGTGTACCTGTTTTTGTAACAGTACCATGCTATTTTGATTGCTGTAGCTTTGTAGTATGCTTTGAAATCAGGGATTGTGATGCCTCCCATTATGTTCTTTTTTTCTCAGGATTGCTTTAGCAATTCAGGGTCTTTTGTTGCCCTATATGAATTTTAGGATTCTTTGTTCTATTTCTGTAAAGAATGTCATTGGGATTCTGATTGGGATAGCATTGAATCTGTAGATTGCTTTAAGTAGTATGGACATTTTAAATATGTTTATTCTTCCAATCCATGTGCATGGAATGTCTTTCCATCTCTTTATGTCATCATCAATTTCTTTCAGGAAAGTCTTACAGTTTTCATTGTATAGGTCTTTCACTTCCTTGGTTAAATTTACCCCAAGGCATTTTATTCTTTTTGTTGCGCTTGTGAATGAGATTGTGTTCTTGAGTTCTTTTTCTGTTAGTTCACTGTTAGAGTATAGAAATACTACTGATTTATGTAAATTGATTTTATACCCTGCAACTTTGCTGTAGTTGTGGATTACTTCTAATAGTTTTCCAATGGATTCTTTGGGGTTGTCTATATATAAGATTATGTCATCTGCAAACAGAGAGAGTTACACTTATTCATTGTCTATTTGGATTCCTTTTATTTCTTTTTCCTGCCTAATTGCTCAGGCCCAAACCTCCAGTACTATGTTGAATAAGAGTGGTGAGAGTGGACACCCTTTTCTTGTTCCTGTTCTCAGAGGGATGGCTTTCAGTTTTTTCCCTTTGAGTATCATGTCAGCTGTGGCTTTGTCATATATGGTCTTTGTTATGTTGAGGTACTTTCCTTCCATACCCATTTTATTGAGAGTTTTTATCATAAATGGATGTTGGATATTGTCAAATGCTTTCTCTGCAGCTATTGAGATGATCATGTGGTTTTTGTTTCTCATTTTTTTAATGTGGTGTATCACGTTGATTGACCTGTGGATGTTGAACCATACCTGTATCCCTGTTATAAATCCCACTTGGTCATGGTATATGATCTTTATAATGTATTGCTGTATTCAGTTTGCCCGAATTTTGCTGAAGATTTTTGCATCTATGTTCATCAGTGATATTGGCCTGTAGTTTTCCTTCTTTGTGTTGTCCTTGTCTGGTTTTGGGATCAGGGTGATGTTGGCTTCATAGAATGTGTCAGGAAGCACTCTATCTTCCTCAATTTTCTGGAATAGTTTGGGAAGGATAGGTATTAAATCTTCTTTGAATGTTTGGTAAAATTCTCCAGAGAAGCCATCGGGTCCAGGACTTTTATTTTTTGGGAGGTTTTTGATTACTCTTTCAATTTCTTTACTTGTGATTGGTCTATTCAGACTCTCTATTTCTTCCTGCTTCAGTTTTGGGAGGTCATAAAAGTCTAAGAATTTACCCATTTCTTCTAGGTTATCCAATTTATTGGTGTATAGTTTTTCACAGTATTCTCTTATAATCTTTTGTATTTCTGTGGCACCTGTTGTTATTTCTCTTCATTCATTTCTAATTTTATTTATTTGAGTCTTCTCTCTTTTTTACTTAGTGAGCTTAGCTAAGGGTTTGTCAATTTTGTTTCTTTTCTCAAACAACCAACTCTTTGTTTCATTGATCCTTTCTACTGTATTTTTTGTTTCAATTTCAATTATTGCTGCTCTAATTTTTATTATTTTCTTCCTTCTACTGACTTTTGGCTTTGTTTGTTCTTCTTTTTCTAATTCTTTTAGGTGTAGTTTGAGATTGCTTATCTGAGATTTTTATTGTTTAATGAGGTGAGCATGTATTACAATGCTTTTCCCTCTTAGGACCACTTTTGCTGCCTCCTGAATGAGTTGTAATGGTGTGTTTTCATTTTCATTTTTCTCCAGATAATATCTGATTTCTCCTTTAATTTCTTCAATGATACACTGGTTGTTCAGTAGCATGTTGTTTAATCTCCACATTTTTGTCCCTTTCCCAGCTTTATTCTTATAGTTGATTTCTAGTTTCATAGAATTATGGTCAGAAAATATGCCTGATATTATTTCAATCCTCTTGAATTTGTTGAAGTTTGCTTTGTTTCCCAACATGTGGTCTATCCTTGAGAATGTTCCAGGTGCATTTGAGAAGAACATATAACTTCCTGTTTTTGGATGGAGTGTTCTATATATATCTATTAAGTCCATCTGGTATAGTTTTTCATTTAATTCTACAATTTCCTTGTTGACTTTCTGTCTGGATGATCTATCCGTTGGTGTTAGTAGGGTGTTGAGGTCCCCTACTATTACTGTATTGTTGTTGATATCTCCTTTTAGTTTTGTTAATAGTTGCTTTATGCACTTTGGTGCTCCTGTGTTGGGTGCATATATATTTATAAGTGTTACGTCTTCTTGGTGAAGCGTCCCTTTTATCATTATAAACTGCCCCTCTTTGTCTCTCTTTACCTGTTTTGCTTTGAAGTCTGCTGTGTCTGATATAAGTATGGCAACACCTGCTTTCTCATGTTCATTATTAGCTTGGAGTATTGTCTTCCATCCCTTCACTCTGAGTCTGTGTTTGTCTTTGGTGCTGAGGTGTGTCTCCTGAAGGCAGCATATCGTTGGGTCTTGTTCTTCAATCCGTCCTGCCACTCTGTGCCTTTTGATTGGAGAGTTCAATCTATTTACATTTAGAGCGATTATTGAAATGTGGGGGTCTAATGCTGCCTTTTTATTGCTTGTTTTCCAGTTCTCCTGCATTTCCTTTGTTTCTAGCCCCATGATTTTTGGACTACCAATTCAGGTAGGTAGTTTTCTATATTGGCTTTCTTCTTATTTGTAATTTGTGTCTCTATTCTTGTTATTTGTTTGGTGGTTACTATGTGGTTTGTATAAAACCTCTCATAGATAAGATAGTCCATTTTCTAATAGACTATTATTTCCTTAGATTAAGCTGTTCCATCCCTTCCTCTTCCCCTTCTAGGTTGTTATTGTCAGATCATTTTTTTTCTTCCTTCTTGTGCTATGAGTTTCTGGTTAAAATGACAAGATTATATTTATTGTTGGTGTTTCCCTCCCTTTTATCTTTAATGTTATACTTAGCATTTGCTAACCTGTCTTGATGGAGAGCTGCAATTTTCTGATTCTGTCTTTCTACTCATCTCCTTTGCGCTGGGTTTTGTAACCTCTTTTCTTTTTTTTTTTCAGGCATGAGGGTCTTCCTGAGCATATCTTGTAAGGGAGGGTCTGGTGGTGATGAACTCCCTTAACTTTTGTTTGTCTGGGAAAGTTTTTATTTCTCCATCATATTTGAAGGATATTTTTGCTGCATAGAGTACTCTTGGCTGCAAGTTTTCGTCCTTCAGAGTTTTGAATATATCATTTCACTCTCTCCTAGCCTGTAAGGTATCTGCTGAGAAATCTGCTGACAGCCTGATGGGGGTTGCTTTGTAGGTTATTTTCTTCTGCCTTGCTGCCCTTAATATTTTCTCTTTGTCATTGACTTTTGCAAGCTTCACTACTATATGCCTTAGGGTTGGTCTTTTTACATTGATAAAGTTTGGAGATCTATTAGCTTCTGTCACATGGAGTTCCATGTCTCTCCTCAGGTTTGGGAAGTTCTCAGCCATTATTTCTTTGAACAGTCTTTCTGCCCCCTTCTCCTTCTGGGATACCTATAATCCTTATGTTGCATTTCCTAATTGAGTTGGATATTTCTTAGAGAATTTCCTCATTTCTTTTTAGTCTTAATTCTCTGTCCTCCTCTATCTGAAGCATTTCTATATTCTTATCCTCCAAATTGCTAATTCTTTCCTCCATATTATTGACCCTACTGTTCACAGCGTCCAGATTTTTCTTAATCTCCTCCATTGTGTTCTTCATCTCCAGCATTTCTGATTGGTTCTTCCTTATAGTATCAAGCTCTTTTGTGACATAGCTCCTGAACTCGTTGTATATCTGTATTCTCTTTTAACTCATTGAGTTTTTTAATGATAGCTATTTTGAATTCGTTGTCATTTAGGTTATAGATTTCAGTGTCTTTGGGATTTTTTTGGGTACTTGTCATTTTCCTTTTGTTCTGCAAATTTAATATATTTTTTTCATACTGCTTGATGGAGTAGATTTGTGCCTCTGCATAGAGACAGAATTTGGTTACTGCTTCCACTTGCTTCTACTGGTGGGGGGGGGGCAGCAGCTGTGTAATCTGCACAGACCAGGATCCCTGTCAGCTGTTCCTGACTGAGCCAGGGCCTCTCCTCATGATTGCAGTGACCCTGTGGGGTCTCCCATCAGCTGTGGGAACAATCACAAGGGGGCCTCAGCTTGCTGGTCCCTGCTCTCACAGACTCCCTAGACATACTCCCTCCTTAAGGTCTGTAGCAGTGTTATAGGCTTTCACAGCAATCAGGAGCAGGTTCACCTAGATTTGCAGCTCTGCCACTGTCAGGTCCCATAGGATCTCACTTGTCCACTCTGGGCCACAACAGAGCTATGGGCATCTAATGCAGCCTGTGCTTAGCTCACCCAGCCACACCACTTCTGCCCCAGGGCCTCCCAGCCTTTGTGATTGCTGGGTGGGGTCTCTTTGCTAAGGCCAAGCAGAGGCTTTCCCTGGGGCTGCTGTGGGACTGTGGGTTTTCCCCCAGACTGAGGAGCAGTCATGCTGGGGATCCAAATTTTCACTGCCCACTCGCACGGTCCCTGTGGGTCTCCCTTGCCCCTTTGGGCCAGAGCAGAGTTATGTGTGCTAAATGCGGCCAGCAGGTTGCTCAGCCGGCTGAGACCCTTTTGTCCCAGGGCTTCCCAGCCTTGTGATTGCTGGGTGGTACCTCTCCACTAAGGCCAAGTAGAGGCTTTCCCTGCAGCTGCCATGGGACCCTAGATTTTCCCACTGGACTAAGGAGAAATCACAGGGGGCTTAGGGCTGTATTCATGCTCCCACCTTTGGTGCTGTGGCAGTGCTATGAGGATGTCAGCCAGGAGAGAGTCACTTTCAGGTACTCGGCTGTCTGGGGGTTGGAGAGTTTTCACCTATCTCCACCTCCTCCCACGGGGAAGTCTGTCCACCTTCTGATGTATAGCAGTGCAGGTCTCTCAGGTGTCTTGAAGTGCTGTGTGGATATCCCTAGTTGAATGGTGAATGTCCAATTAATTGTAGTTTGAAGCAGGAGAGACAAAGAAAACTGCTCACTCTGCCATGTTGCTGACCTCACTCCCAACAGTGATTTTTTTTAAAAAAAGAGCAAGTCAAATCATGGCACATAGCTGCTTAAAATCTTTCAATAGTTTTCTCAATTCATTTATAGTAAAATCTAAAGTTCTTATTATGGTATATACGGTCACACTACACTAACCTCCTCTCCAGCAATATTAATGGACTAAAATTCTTATCTGGCAGTTAAGTTTATGTAACCATGTAATATTTTTATAATTATTATACACTAACTTTTTCTTTTTGTGTGTCTTTCTCTACATAAACAAATTGTAAGCTGCCTAAAATTAAAAATGATACCTTTCCTAGGACGTATCAATAGTTCGTGTATACCCATAGAAGATGTTCACATAAATCTTATTAGTAAATAAAAGAAGTAATATAACAAAAATTCTTGCTTTGTATATATCTGGTGTAAGTATAATATGGAAATAATTGAAGTTCTGAGTGGTCTGGAAATGTGGAGAAGTCTCAGATAGGTAATGACAACCAAGAGACTAGATGGGTTCTCATGAGTATACTGGCTAGTACATCATTTTCTTTTGACTAGAAAATTAGTCTTACATTTTAGATCTTACTTGCTATACAAAGTAGATGGTAAACTAAAATGATAACAATAATAATACAAATGTTTCCAGTGTTATGAGTCACTTATAAACAGCAGCACTATAGAAGATTTCAATGCAAAATGGCATGAACTGAAAGAGATTTCAGAAATATTTCCGTAAGGAATCCAAACCATTTTCACTTTATGGGACAAAAGCTAATTGAAGGAGATTGCTGATACAGAAAAAAGAAAATTCTTGATTCACCATTCATTCCAAATCTCTTACAGATTTATATTTATATAGAAAAGTTGGAAACAAAGGGAAGATAGATGGGACAGTTTCAGCTGGAATAACAAAGCCTCAAAAATCTTATATAGAATTGTCAGATGTTTTAAGCATAAAATCTTGAAGGATTCAGCTAAGAGTTGTAAAAAGCAGGTGTTTGTTCTAAAACTAGAATACCAGAACAATGAAAACTTCCAAGATAAAAATTAATGAAAGGAAAACTCATAAATGTGTCATGAAAAGATAATTATTATCTCAGATATAAGCCAGATGCTCTTCCGTGAATTGCATATTAATATTCACAGATAGAGGGTTCTGTTTAACAGAAAGGTTCTATTTGATAGGTTATATATGCAGTAGGTAGAGAAACTGGTTTCTGAAAGATGATAATTGGACAGTAAAAGAATCAGGAGTTTCAGATTTGGAGATTTACTTGGATGTTGTTAGTCCTATCTGGTTGTAGAACTTGCTTTCTGTTTTCAAGCATTAACGGTCAATCACAGATTTGTGACCTTCGTAAATTGTTTGCATAGAAGTCATTTTCCCCAGTAAGTTCCTGTTTTTTAAATGAATTACAACATGAATAACATATATGTGTGTTTCATATGGCCTTGAAATGTTATCTAGTTAAAGGATAACTAATATGTGATCCAAATTTTGTGATTAAAGGTAAATAAAGTTAATTATTTGAAATTAGGTAAATGCTTTAGTAAACTAAATTTTGTTCAATTATATAGCTCAAGTTTCTTAATACGTAGCCTGAAAAAATGTTGAATAACAGCTTCTAGATCAAGGTAACTGATCAGTGATCCTAGGTAAATTAACCCATCAAAAATGAACAAGCTCCCAAATACTAACCAACAAGATGAACATGACTCAATCAACATCAAAATCAATGAGGTGAAAACAGTCTGCCTTCAGTGAAAATCAATGGTGGTGAAAATGGACTTCCTTGAATTTGACTTTTACAGATTTGGAGCCTGCCTTGAATAACAGAATTGTATTTCAGTCATAACAGACTCCAACTTCTTTCTAGTTCCTTATAATTCCCTAGAATTTAACAATAATTCCATGTTATAGCACCTCGAATCTCTTACTTCAAAACTCAACTAACATCAGAAATTTCAAGGATAAGGAATAAGAGAACCACCTATCAGTTCTGGAAGGTGATATCATCTAAATAGAAACATCATTAAAGAATCCTTAGAGGAATAGCTTACTTATCATTTCCTCTCCCCAGTCACTTCCATCTTCTTATTTAACTCTGGGAAAAATACAGCAAAATACATTCTTGCAACATAGCTCAAAATAGTGTTGTTAGATGACAAGCCTGTGTAGTACTGTTCTTGTACCCTATCTTTGCCCCCAAAACAAAGCAATTTTGTCTTGTTTAATTATGATCTTAATTTTTAATCTGGACTCTTGAAGAAGGCTTGTGCTGGAAAGAGGGCTAGAGGCTGTGTGTCCATTACTTAGTCTTGCAGCCTGATCTTACAGCAACTTCTGTACCACTCTCTCAAACTTCTCCCTCTCCCCTAAGGTCAAACAACACAGCCCTGAAATTCCTACTACTAAAACCCTGTAGTTTGCATATCACAAGGATTATACTTCTTTCCAAAGGTACGTACTTCCAGATGAGGTTTCTAATTGTCTTAAAATGCAGTCTTAAATAATGTTAGGGTAAACTTCAAAATAACCTTGTCACTGAAATTCTTTGAGAATTGTGGGTTGCGATTTATATTTCTCCAAAGTAAGGATCAGGAAACTTTTTCTGTAAAGGGATCGTAAATATTTTAGGCTTTGTGGTTTATATGGAATCTGACAAACTACTCAAATTTACCATAGAAGCATGAAGGCAACCATAGAAAATACATAAAAGAATGAGCATAGCTGTGCACCAATAAAAATTTAAATTTCATGTAATTTTCATGTGTCACAAATTATTATTCATATTTTATTTTTTCAACCATGTGAAACTGTAAAATTTATTAGTTGTGGTCTATACAAAAACAAGTGGCAGGCCAGAGTTTACCTGCAGGCCACAATTTACCCACTCCAGCTATAAGGTAAACGTGTGCGGTTTATCTATGTGTTTACAGGCATACACATTTTAAGTCCTTGTTACAAATGAGTGAAAAACTCAAACCCCTTAAATATTTTCTGCTTCTAACATATTTTCCTGACTATTAAAAAGTTTAGAGCTCAACAAGACATATTCTTATTCTGCAATTAACTAGCACTGCTGGTTTAGATTTTCTTCAGTAGAAATACTGATTAAATTTTACCAAATATCAATCACAATACATATCGACTATCTAGGATAAAGCAAAATAAATAGTCACCATACTCAAGGGTTTCTCATATTAAGTTTCAATATTTCACAATAGATTTATTTTAGACAGATTTTCAATCCACTCATTATAATGTAACATTAATTAAACACATGGTAAGCCAGCACAAATTCATCGTCGTAGAGGTTATCAATCTCTTTTTAACATATAATTGTGGTTTTACAGTCAGTTGAATTTTAAACAAACTCATCTTCTAGTTAAATATATTATATATCTATCAATAATTAGTGTATTTTTATATTCATTAATTTCAAATACAAATCTTGTAAACCTCATTTATTTTACTAAATCATCGTATTATCTCTTTTGTTTAAAATACTTTCTTGGAAATGGTACCCTAAAATAAAAACCTCACTTACAATTCTGTTCATTACACTTATAGTTACTGATTCATTCATTCAATAAATGTTTTCTTGGTTTCCACAAATAGCTAGGCACTATTCTAGCAACTTAACACTGAGTCATAAAAACGGTTCTTTGCTTTTGAAATGGTTACCACTCTCACTCTAGCAGCAATGTAGAAGCAGATGAATATTCACAGACACAGCAACAAGGGAAATTTGTGCATGCACACTTTTGTGCATAGTGCAAGGAGAGGGGAAGAGTCCATTGTGATGATCAGTATGGACATTTTGGGAGCTTTCCCATAAGGCATGAGTTTTCACCTGGGAAATGAGGAGTTTCCAGGTAGTTAAGATGTGTTAAGGTCTAGAATGGTGGAAGGATAGGTATTTATTAAGAACAGTAAATCATTAACCAGGGTAGAATTAGAGGTCAATGGCTGAGAGTAGCCAGAGGACTGCAAAAAGAAGTTGGAACTAAACCTTCAGTCATAGATGAATGCAAAAGTAAAGTGAATTCACAGGTGTAAATCATTAAAGGGATTTATTTCCCCAAACAACCAGGGAAAAATTCCCAGATGAGGTATGATCCAATCAGTCCTCTTACTCTCTGTGATTTTCTAGACGCTGCTTTCCTTTCTATGTTATTAAAGTCACTACGCTCCCGGGACAGTACTTTAAGGCTTTTCAAGCGACTTCTCTGAAGAGAATGAAAAATCATTTCCTGTAATTCCCCAATAAGATTCTCCTGTAATTTGCCAACACAAACTGGATTAGATGTCTATTTCTTTGCCTATCCCTTCAGCCATGGGACATTATACAGTGACAGGCTCAGGCTTGGGCTTCCTGAGCACGGGCAAGGACATGACCCACTGTTGGAGGAGGGACCTGCATTCTCCTAAGAAAAGGGACTGTGTGGTAAATGGGTGGTCACCCCAAGTCAAATTGGAGTATATTTGGTAATGGGTAAATGGATGTGGAGGGATCAGCAACTGATAGCCATACTAAAGCATCTGGACTTTGTCTTGTGATGTGAGCTAGAGAGTGATTGGTTAAGTAGGGAGTGATTGCTTTCATATAATTGTTTTTTGTATTTTTTCTTAACTCTTTTCTTTGCTGGTGTATGCAGATATATTTAAAATGACATGATTTCAATTTTTTCTTTTTTAAAAATGTCCTTATTAAGAGATAATTTACATGCCATACAATTCACCCATTTGAAGTGTACAATTCAATAGTTTTTAGAACATTCACAGATACGTGCAATAATTACCAAGGTCAATTTTAGAATGCTTTCATTAACTCAAAAGGGAATCCCTCAACCCTTTAGCTGTCCCTCCTCCTTTCACCCCTTTCCTCTAAGCCCTAAGGAACCACTAATTTACTTTATCTCTTGATGGATTTCCCAATTCTCAACATTTTATAAGAATAGGATCATACAATACATAGTCTTTTGTGATTAGCTTCTTTCACGTAGCATAATATTTTCAAAGTTCATTTAAACTGTAGCATGTATCAGTACTTCATTTCTTTTTCTGACCAAATAATATTTCGCTGTATGGATATACCTCATTTTCTTTATCCTTTCATTCCTTGATGGACATTTGAGTTGTTTGCACTTTTGGCAATTGTCAATAATGCTGCTCTCAACATTCATGCACAAGCTTTATTAGAATTAACCAGCTGTTTTCAATCTTTGTAGGTATATACCTAGGAGTGCAATTGCTGGATCTCATGGTACCTCTCTGTTTAATCATATGAGGAACTGCTCAAGTGCTTCTCAAAGAGGTGGCACCATTTTACACTCCCACCAACAGCCTGTGTGAGCGTTCTGATTTCCACACATCTCCTCCAATGTTTGTTATTACCTGAATTTTTGATTCTAGCCATCCCAGTGGGTGTGAAGTGGTATCTCATTGTGGTTTTGATTTTCATTTCCCTGATGACTTGTAATGTTGAGTATCTTTTCATGGGCTTATTATTTTTATATTTTCCTTGGATAAACATTTAATCAGATATTTTTGTTCATTTCATACTTGGGTTATTGGTCTTTTTAATGTTGAACTGTAAGAACTCTTCGTATAGTCCAGATACAAGTACAAGTCCCTAATCAGATATATAATTTGTAATATTTTCCCACATTCTGTGGGTCATCTTCTAGCTTTCTTGATGGCTTACTTTAAAGCACAAATGTTTTTAATTTTGATGAAGCCCAAATTATATATCTTTTCTTTTGTAGTTCATGCTCTTGGTGTCATATCTCAAGCTTGTACTTTATAAAAATAAATTCTATATCCACACTTAACATATTGAATGTCTTTTATTCATCATGCTTGTTATTAAATTATAGCCAATAGTGCATTATTAAACTCAATGTATATAATGGGAATAAGAAATATTTTTGAAATAATAAACTTACACATTTAGGTGTAGACATTACTTTACAACCATATCAGTGAGCTTACCCTACAAAACATTTAAAAATAGACTAAGCAGATGTTAGTAACTCAAGAGGATATTACAGCCAAAAGACTTATTAGGGGCTAATCAACATATCCATTTGCAATTATTACATAGACAGATGCCACACCTAGTTTAAGACAATTAAATATATGTGTTAATTCACAACCTGTTCACCCTGTCACTCCTGCTTACATAACTTGCTTTATATTTTAAAATTTCCCTATGAGAAAAAGCATAGGAAACAGGAAGAAATCTTGGGAAGAAAATATAGCAATGTTGAAATTGAGGGTTTTTTTTAATCTGAATTCATAGAATTAAATATCATTACACTTTTTGTGGCTTAAATAATGGATACCATTCACTGAGAAACAGATCACAGTACTTTATGCATAGTAGGGACTTAACCAACATTTGTCTAAGCATGATTTTTCAAAATTGCTGTGTAGTCGATTTCTATAGATCTGGACAGATGAAGTTGACAACCTCGCTGATTAAATATACCAATACATCCATATCATGGGCCAATGGCCACAGAAATGAGGTAGTACATTGAGATAACTTAATGTAAGCAAGGATAATAAAATCTGTGCAATTTTCAAAATTCAATCAATATAAATCAAAGCCACTTAAATCATCAACACACTGCCAAAAGTTGTTTAATGTTTACACAGCTACCACAACATTTATTCAAACTTCTAGAATGGTGTAATATGGGAGTACAATGAAGTTTCCTGTGATCACCCTGCAGATACAACATAGACCCCCAGGCCATAATTGGTTCTGATAATCAAGACTGCTGATGTCACACATGCACCAAGAGGGCAAAAAAATATTTATTGTTTGCATAACTGAGATCTCTAGGGAGATCAGGGCAGGCCTCCCAATCAAATCCAAGATGACTTGAGAGAGCAGGGAAAGGAAACTGGCTTGGGGTTTTCATCGTGGCTGCAGATGGGGTTGGGTTGTGCACTTCCACTCAGGGGCAAGGGTTTGAGTATTTAGAATCTCCTGCTGGCACCAACTGAGAAAGCATCCAGGATTTCTTATCACTTTGCCCAGACGTAGGGCAGAAAGTGAAGAGGAAGAGTGAGTCTTAAAAGCTGTTAGCAGTCAGACATCAAAGATAGAGTCAGCCTTGTTACAGAGTTCGGGTTAAATTAAAGAGAAGCACATAGAAGATAGGAATGTGCAGATGCTGGATCAAACTTCCTCATTTCCATTCCCTTCTCGGCCACTTGTGAAATGTTGAACCCTGGGAAAATTACATCGTAGTTTTGTATCTCAGAATCCTCATCTGTGTAATTTTCCTAATTATAATATCGATCAGAATTTTGTGAGGGATAGAGTTAATACTTGTAATTTGCTTGGAAGGATGCCTGAGTCATAGTAAGTGTCCAGTAAATGCTGTTATTCTTTTCTGAAGCCCAGAAGGGTTAAATTGCTTTCCCAGGGAATGCAGAACTAGGCTGAAAATCAAATGTACTAAATTCCAGTCTTTGTTATTTTCACTATGTGAACACCAGCTTCCATTACCCATTATCAGTCTCAAACTCACTACTCTCCTCAGAGTAAAGATATACAATCATGCACTGTATAACAACGTTTCAGTCAAAGACAGACTGTATATACGACAGTGTCCCATAAGATTTTAATGGAGATGAGAAATTCCTATCACCTAGTGATATCATAGCCATCGTAACATTGCAGCACGACGCATTGCTCAAGTGTTTGTGGTGACATTGGTGTAAACAAATCTACTGCACTGTCAGTCGTCTAGAAGTATAGCAATACAATATGTACAGTACATAATGCAGTAGAGAAGAATGTTAGCAGCGTGTTATCTGCTTACAAGCAAATCTATGATGAAAAACACAAACAAAACAAGCAAGGCACCATGGACATATTTCTGAAAAGAATGACACCTCTTCAAGAGCCTCAGGCAGGTACGCTGGAGATATTCCAGAAGAAGGCATTGTTATCACAGAAGATGACAGCTCCATGTGTGTTATTGCCTCTGAAGACCTCCCAGTGGGCCAAGATGTGAGGGGGGAGACAGTGATATCCATGATCCTGACCCTGTGTAGGCCTAGGCTAATGTGTGTGCTTGTGTCTTAGTTTTTAAGAAAGAAGTTTAAAAAGTAAAAAAAATAAAAGTAAAAATTTTAAAAATAGAACAGAATAGAAGCTTACAGAATAAGGATATAAAGAAAGAAAATATTTTTCTGCAGTTCTACAACGTGTTTGTGTTTTAAGCTGTGTTATTATAAAGGTTAAAAATATTTCAAAGTTTATAAAGTACAAAAGTTACGGTAAGTTAAGCTTAATTTATTACTGAAGAGAGAAAAATTTTTTAATAAATTTAGTATAGCCTAAGTGTCCAGTGTTGATAAAGTCTACAGCAGGGTACAGTGATGTCCTGGGCCTCCACATTCACTCACCACTCACTGACTCACCCAGAGAAACTCCCAGTCCTGCAAGCTCCATTCATGGTAAGTGCCCTATACAGGTGTACCATTTTTTATCTTTTACAGTGTATTTTTACTGTACTTTTTCTTGTTTAGATAGAGAAATACTTACCATTGTGTTACAATTGCCCACAGTATTCAGTACAGCTATAGGTTTGTAGCCCGGGAGCAATAGGCTGTACCACATAGCCATTGTGTGTAGTGGGCTATTCCATCCAGGTTTGTGTCAGTACACTCTATGATGTTCACACGATGATGAAATCGTCTCAGAATGCATTTCCACTGTTAAGCGACGCGTGACTGTATCATATATCTATAAACATAAATCTTTGTACCTGGGCTGCCTCACTCATTCTTGTGGCTTTAATTAAGACCTGCTGAAGAAAACCAAATTTGTGTTTCTACGTCAGATCTCTCACTAAGAAACTATATGATATATACAATTATCTACTGTAATCATCGCCTTCATATTCTGTCTACCTCACAGGCCTCACATTTATTAGGCCCAAAACTGAATAGATTAAGTTTATTCTTTGGCCACTGCCTCTAAATCTGTATTTCTGTCATATCATTCGAGTCAGAAATCTGGGATCTTTCCTAGGGAATCTCACTTTCTGTCAAGAGTTTGTAATTTATGTTTAGATCATTTCCTTGCAAAATTTGGCTTACTTTTTAAAATTTTATTTGGATTGGCTCTCAAACCATGATCTGCATTCTTTTTTAAAACCTGATGAAAATGATAATAGCTATAATTTATTAAGATTAATTATATATCCTTGTTAAGGTAAGTTTTAATACTTTACCTCACTTAAACCTTTTACTGTCTCTATGAGGTGGGTATTGCAAATGTCTACATGTGACATAAGAAAACTGACCAACATGACTGTTCTGTTATGTGACCAGAGTGACAGAGAAGGTGGATTGTAGAGCTAAGATTTGAACCAGCTCCATTTAATTTCTAACAGTCCATATCTTATTCTGCTTCTTGATAAATGTTCTCCCAATTAACTTTCTTCGAAACATCACATTTCCCATGAGATCAAGTAGAAATCTCTTGGTATGATGTATATTTAAGGCTCTCTAAGATGTGGCCTGTGTGTGAACTTTAGGCTTATTTTTAACCTACACACCCTGACAGGCTACGCTTCAGTTATGTTGCTCTCTTTCTTATCTCCATTTCTTGGCCTTTGTTTTCCTGTATCCAGTCTGATGGCTGCCTGCAAGTCCAGCTACCTAATTTGTGGGGCCCAGTTAAAATACAAAAACGCAGGGTCACTTCCACAAAAAGCAAGAAAAAACTGTTGTTAGTAGAACTAAAATATAAAGTTTTTTTCTTTCTTCCATGGTCTTTCTCTAGATTTGTCAAGTTGCTTTTATTTCTATTTGATGTCATTCTAAGCAAAGAAAAATTAAAATGAAAAGTTATTAGCAAGAATTTTACTATTCATCTTTGTATTTTGCTATGTCAATTTAAAGGCAAATATCAGAAGAGTATGTGGAATCACTGCTTCATATTTTGTAGCTCATACATGCATAGGTATTTTGTTCTTGCCAGAACAGTGGAAATGATGCACAAAATTAACTCAGCGGTTTTTATTTCACTTCCTGATATGTGCACATTCTACTAACACTCTACCTTCAGCCTACTGTTGAGTAAGGTAGGACTGAAAGGAAGAGGCAGTATGAGGTGTCCTATCTTTCCCTTTCTTTTATGTCATGATTTTGAGCATAAGGAGCTGGCTAACATAGGAAAATAACACATGTAACAAAAGATATAGGGCTCTTTGGTCATTTATGTTTCTTGGAACACCACCATTTTCTTTCTTTATTTGAATCAAGTTCTGATTCAGAGGGAAAGAAGGGCCATCAATGTGACAATGTTTCCACACATCACAGGCCCACGAGAATCCTGTGAACACTATGTACAGATATAAGGTGGCTAGGAACAATGGACTCACATATTATGTGTGTCTCCTTTATTGACGTGCATGCTCCATCGTCCATTTGGACTTCACTTACAAAACATAAGTTCAAAGATACAATTATTAAAGATTTCAAAATGGTGACAACAAGAGCATCAAACCAAACACAGGGCCGTTGAAACTGACGCTGGCTGCAGGGTTAGGATTTACTTCCTTTTAAAGACTCAGCTTAGCTCAAGCTTTACTTTGTCTGTGGAGCTGTTCCTCACACTCAGGGACTCAGCCAAGGCCATCTGTGTCTCTAGTAACAGGACAGTTAGTAGAATGAACTACAATCTCTCTGAGCCCCACTGCTCCCCTAGATAGTCCTCTGTCTTTGCATCCATCATTTATTTTTTTACAGTTTTACTATTTAAATTTACTAGCCTCTTTGTCCACAAAATTTTAAGTCCTTGATAGCAGAAACTTTGCCTTTCTTGCGTTTGTATCTTTTTTCCCATCAGGGTATTCGTTGAATAAATGGATGAATAAACTGATACCTATTGTAGCTATAATAATTCGCATCTCAAGTCCATATTCTTAGACATATAACTTTTTTCCTATATTCATCTTTCATGCCACTTATTATGCTTCCAAGTTAATAATTAGAAGTTCACAAAAATGTTATGAATACTTTATGATACATGCTATGGACTGAACGTTTGTACCCCCCCAGAATTCAAACGTTGAAGCCCTAAACCACAATGTAATGTTAGATGGAGGTGGAAACTCCAGAGGTAATTAGGTTTTGATGAAGTCATGACAGTGAGACCTCCATGATTAGTGTCCTTATAATAACAGAAAGAGACCAGTGCTCTCTCTCTCTCTCTCTCTCTTATTCTCCTCACTATGTGAACACGCAGTGAGAAGGCAACTATGTGCAAGCCAGGAAGAAAATTCTCACCAGGAACTGAATCTGCTGACACCTCAGTCTTGGACTTTCCTGCTTCCAGAACTGTGAGAAATAAATTGCTATCGTTTAAGCCACTCACTCAATAGTACTTTGTTATGGGAGCTTATGCAAACGAATACAATATATACTCTTCAGTTATATAATGAGTTGGAAATCTTCTAAGTAAATATCATGAACTTTCTGTCTTTGATTCTCACTTTATTGTCTCAACTTACTTAAATATCAAGTTTTTCTAGTCATGTTTAACAATAAGTATCTGATGTTTTCCCTTTCTGTCAATTGATGGATATACAGAGATAACAGGGAGAAGAAGCCAATGTGAAAGTGCCATAAAATTTGCTAAGACTTTATACACATTCTCATTCACACCTACATTCACCCCTGTCACACGCAGACATGCAAATCGTGTGGGATTCCATACTGATCAACGTGATAAAGTGATACTTGTGGGTTTTAAAAATATCTTCAAATGTATAATCAAGTAAATTTATTGAATTCTAAAGATTATAAGAACTTAAATTATCTTTAGTTGGATTCACAGCAAAACATTTATGCATATGCAAGTCATTATATAAATATAGATATGCATGCATATAACAAATTTTTCTCATTATCTATCTATGTACATATCAGAGTCCATAGAATGTGCTACTACTAAATTTAATTATTTTGGTGGAATTATTGATTTTTTAATTAGTTAAAAAACATACTCAGAAAGATATTTTTTGACATATCACGTATAGAATGGTTCAAAAGAGTATATTTTAAAAAGAGACGCTATTTTATCCTTATCCTTAGAACTTTAGATTTACTAGTGTTTTATTATGTTATTATTTACTTAGCATCATAAATATAGCAAATAATATAAAATAATAAAATACGCATATGTGCAATATGTATAATACACAAATAATATACACGGATGAAGATAAATATGGACATAAATATCATGCTAGGTGGATATTTCTCTCTATAGACCTGGAGACAAATGATTTGAAAACAGCTCATTCATTCTGCCTAAAAGCCTGGTGCAGGATGATGCTTATTCTCCACACAGTTTTACATTTACAGGCTAAGTGTAACTCTGTAATCTCTTAACAGATTGGATTTATTTTTCATCTAAAATATTTCCTTTAGCAAGAAACCCTATTCAGAGTGAAAGAAAATCTCACCATATTGTAGAAACACGTTTTTAAATACTGTGTCATACAAATATTTTCAAAACACATCAAGCTGTTAATTTAAAATTAGTCCTGGCCTTCAAAACTGTAAGAAAGCACATCTCTCATGATTTAGCTCAGTGCAGGTCTGGCCATGAGATGGGCTGAAGTTAGGCCAACCATCTTGCCACCTCAGCCAAAGCCTCACCACCTACGACTTCTGACACGAGACAAGTCCTTTTGCTCAAATGCAACTCATGTCTGGATTATTCTAAAGCCAAGTTAAAAATATCAAAAATCAAGTAAATATTCCTTTAACTGGGTTGATTGGTAATAGAAGTCATTTTCTCAAGGACTTGCTACCAAGTTACTAACAAGAGTAGACACTAAAGAGTTATGTGCTGGCTTTCCTCTGACCTGAAAAACAGCTAGCTCTGACCTAGAAAGAAAGTTGGAGATTGATTTACTTCTTTTTCATAAGACAAAAAAATAAGGCCTTCTGATGGAGGAGGATGAATGAGAAAAACCCCTACATTCCTGTCAGCATCACATACACATGTAGAAGTGTTATTGATGTATATTTACTAACATAATGATAACGCAAGGGCTTTAAAATCAAGTACCTGAAAAAAACGACAAAGGGATTGGGTATGGCAAGCTTGGGTAGACTCCAAGCAAGTGAAACAAGTGTCCTATGACGTAAGCAGATAGATGTCGGGGGCTATAAGCTGTCGAAGTCATGGACCCTGCCGTTCCTGATGCCCGTTCCACTCTTCCTTTGGCGACACAGCAGTGGAAGAGCCTCCCTAAGACAGCATTTACCCCTGGGTGTGCAGATCCTAGGAGTGACTTTAGCATGTTGTCAAGTGTCCTCAGTGCTGTAAACTGACATTGCTGAGTGACTGCACATGCAGAACTGCACTGAAAGCTTGTTGAACGAGTCCACTCAGATTTGGCAAAACAAACAATCCCAGGTTTTATTTTAACACCAGCCAAGAGACCCATCAAGCTATACTCAAATGTAATAATATTTTTATATCGTCATATAAATAATTAATACACAAGATGAAAAACAATGATTCAATTTAAAAATCCTAAATAAAATTTTGACTATTTCTCAAAGTATGGTTAAATTTTATTCAATGTAGTTTTAGTGTTTACTCCTTCTAATTTATTGCAGAATGAATATAACAAATTATCAAAGACATTATTGCCTTAAGGTGTATATTTTCTTATATCTTTCTGCATTAAGAAGAATGTATGTGGTGTATACAACAAAAGTAATATCCTAAACATTAATCCTGTCCAAGTTAATTGAAACATAATAATATTAAATATTAAGACGTCCAAGTACACTGAAACACAATGTTAACACATGTGGGAAAAAACTAGCTTGGTATGATGATGATACATATTATTAAGATGAAATGCCAAATCTTTCTGTGATTACTATTCAAAGCCTCTGGAAAATTATAGATCTCCAAAGGTATTTTTAGTTCATTTTCAGTAGAAATATATCTTCACACCCACACATCATTTTTCTTATATCTCAATGTTTCTTGAAATTATATGGTGCAATGAAATTATAATGGTAAAATCTTAGATTCATGTTTTAAGGGAAATAAAACCATAATATAAACCATATTTGAGAAAAATGTTAATTTTATATAAAATGTTTGAAAATTATGAGTCAGAGCTCAAGAAAGTAGATGAATTTAAGGTATTTAGATATGTGTCATACATGTATTCAAATCAGATTTGCACTCACTTGAAAATTAATATTCACTAAGCTACCATAAGATATTTTTTCTTCAACAGAGCGGATTAATAGCCTTGATTAGAATAATTATCTGATAAAGTAGTATAGAATGGTCTTATTGTACTGTATAAAAATTTGCATCTCAAAGAATACTATAATATAGTATTGCAGAATTTTGCATGATATTTATCTTTTATTATGGGGTTTCAATTGGTGAACAAGAGAAAGCTTCTTAAAAAAAATTTCTTAAGATAACATTCACGGAAAATATTATTTGTCCCTAACACATTTAAGCCACCTGCTTTCCACCATGGTTTTCTTCTTTTAGGAATGAAACCGTTTTGCATTTGCTTTAAATTATTCTGAGGGCAAAAGCTCTTTTCATGAAAAGCAGCTGTGCTGAGTAAATGCAAGTATGTGTCCTATCACAAATTACCGAAGGGACCGAGCCAAAAGCAAAACCTTTTGCTGTGCTAATTAACCATGAATCAAAGCTTCATCAGAGACTATTGTCTGTTCTTATATGAAAATTTTCTAGGTACATGGAATAGTTTAACAACATGCAAATTATATGAATCTAGAGATACGTAAGCGTTAATAAAGCACCAATAAACCACAACCAACTTAAAAAATGGTCATTTTTAATAACTGAAAATACTTCAAATCAACAGCTTACATAGGGGTGAATTACAGATTAGTTGTACATCAGTCCTTATGGCCTCGAGTGGTGACATCATTAGGAGTACATATTCATCTAAGTGGCTGATAAACACACTTCCTTGTATTCAGTCAGTCATTTTAGTAAAAATTGGGTTCCAGGTAGTTTAGCATAGGCAGATTTTAACAATGGACAAGACACAATTTCTTTCCATGTTGCTTTCACATTTGTGGGAAAATACAATATCAAGGTTGCCTTGTTAAGATTCACCGTTTATACAGGTTATGATTACCCCTCCTTTAATCATAACACATGTTCTTATGTAAATGGAATCCCCTGAAGCTGTGCAGTGCACACTTTGTGCAGCCATATGTGGTGGCCTTTTGCAACAGAAACAAATAACTGGTTAGAGAGGGCACTCTGAGAATGTGGGGGTAGGAAATGGAAGACATGACTTTTTGTGGGAAAAGTCAGAGAAAGCTTACAGAAGAGATGATCTTTTTGCCGGTTCTTGATCTATAAGGAGGAGGCTTTCCAGGGTGAGATGGGGGAGACATTTCAGCCAGAAAGTACATTACGTGTGAAGGCAAGAGAGCTGAATTTATCATATATTTAAAAAGTGATGGGATATTAGGCATGATTCTAGTAAGGATAGATATTTGAATAAGATAGGCAGGGGTTAATTTTGAGGAACTTTTGTGGCATATTTTTGGGACAATGAAGTCGTCATTTTTGTAGTCTGGAAAAAAATCAGTCTGGCCAGTGTTCAAATGGAACGAAGATACTAGGTACAGTGAAACAAATCAGACGATTTGTCACAGTTGAAGCAAGAAATGATAAGGGCAGGAGCCCTGTCTGTCTTTTTCATCATTATATTCTCAGTGACAAGAATAGTACTTGGGACATAAAGTTGAACTAATGAGCAGGCAGGAGGAGGGATCCAAGATGTATTTAGAAAATAGAGTTGACAGGACTTGAAGTTCCAAAGGATAGGATCAGAACATTTCAAACTATATTTCATATCAAACAACATTAAGTTAAGTGTAACTGAGATGTTGCCTAGAGTTCAATTATAATGTCTTTGATCAAATTGCAATGGTTTGAACACCCAAACTGCTCACATGTGTTCACTTTACACAAATATTTACAATGTATGTCTGAGAGTAATCATAAAGGGTAGTGTCAGGCCATCTGGACTTATTACATGCATCACTGTGCTTGAGCCACCTTGTATTGATTCACATGCTCTGTTTGTGAGCATCTCTTCCAAACTCAATGTTAAACTACTCCATGCTGGTAAATCAAAATCGCCCATGATGGAAGCGTTTACACCACGGGAGTGAGCAAATGCTACAGACGAGTTTTGTTTTTTTCTGAAAGTCAATTGTTACACGTTAATTAGTACACCACTGACTATATGGAACCTTCTATGCTTATGTTTTCCTGCCCCTCCTACTTTTTTTCAGCAATTTTCACAGACTACGTAGTCTCAGCAACCGTGCATCCAAAGGTGCCATCACTCAGTGTTCCAAACTTTCCAGCCTTAGAGTCAACACAATAGTGCTGGAGTCTAGGTCGAGAAGACACACCTTTCCTTGATTCTCTACTGCACCTGCACTCCCCAATTATGCTTATTTAAGGATATTCTAAAATATCTCATATTAAGAATTTCTTGAGCCTTTATCCGTCAAACTATAAGGACATACACCCTATCCTAGTGGCCCAGACATGAGCTGGCACCAGTAAGGTCCCTATTGTCCTTCCTCTTTCTCAGACTCTCTGACCTATTGTTTACTCTCAACCACCACAGCCACCACCATTACTATCTTCCACAGGAGCCAGAACAAAGCATATCACACAAACATACAAAAAAATCTAAGCATGTTTTATGAATACAGTTGATGTAAGAGGACGGTAGTAGCTCCATTTCAGGCAGCTAAATGCCTTAGGTTGTTACTGTGAGGATGTGGGGGGAATGGGAATCATGTATTAGACTAGAGAGAGAATCACAATATGGACTCAGATATCCGGAATTTAATATGTTATCGTAAACTCTAAACCTCAAAAAGAATTACTTCAACACTATCATCATGCAGGCAAGTTTTTTTCTGGACCTGATAATGTAAACCCTCCTCCTCTAAGGTGGCTGAAATGCAAAATAAAATTTTAAAAAATAATGTAAACATGAACTTTGCAAAATTAAGCCTTGCTACAGGGCAGGTGATGTAACTGAAGGAAGAGCAAAACCTTGGAATAAAAGTATGTCAATTTTATTTCTGAGTGCCTTTCAATGTCTTGAGATCTCCTCTTGCTTAACTGTGAAAAGGTGAGAAGAATTTCCACTTCTTTCCTTACATAGACTTTGTGATCTTTATGAATGAATGTATGTTAAAAAATGCCATAAACTATAAATATTAGACATATTTTATTATATATTCATTGTAAAAGTTGAGTCAAAGAAAAATATGTACTTTAGAAAACAAAATGTATAGCTTTAGCACATCACCTTAGGCTTACAATATATTTGACTTTTTTTTTCAGTTATGCCAAACCCTACCATGCTCATTTTTCATTGAGTAGAAAAAGTACCTTTTGGATAAGAATGGATATTTATGTCAGTATGTATGTGACATCCAAGATTCACCAGTTGTTTGGAGAATTTGATCAATGCAAAGAGCCATTAAAAGAACCCAAAGTGAGTGAAATTTATATTAATTGCTTTCATAATACAAATAGCTAGAAATACAAAATTCCCAAAATACTTAGACATTTTAAAATGTTTAAAATTACTACACAGACTTGTAACCACAATAGAATCTGGAGTTGAATAACTCTCTCATTTATTAGTTTTATGATCCTGGGGAAGTTCCCAAAAAACCTGCAGATCCCTCTTCTGAAGTAGAGAGAGTATTACCCTTCTCAAGTATCTCTTTGATGATTGGGAGGAAAAATTTTAAAAACTTACCACAGTGTTTCAAATGTACCAGGTGCTGCATATATTTAACTAACTTTTTACCAAAGACTCATGTAAAAGATCAAATCTATATGCACATCCTGCAAATGCTTATAGTCTATATTCTGTTGCAACAAGCTGCCCGTGTGAATTTCTGAATTACTAAATAAGGATCATTAACAACTTGATTATTTTTTGCTTATTCTTTTTACTACTGTAGTTCGAGACAAGAAATATGATCATTTTATGAATGTGGGAGACATTGAATGAATATAAACTTTAATCTGGGCACATTCACATAAGCTTTATTACTTTTTTGTTGGTTGAATAATCTTATGCTAATTATGTTTATGCCAATACTGTCTGAATATTTGTATTGAATGTATTAACATTTTACACAGGAAATAAAACTATATTTGGGAAAGAGACATAAAAATTCTCCAGATCATGCTCCAGTATTTGTATTTATATAGAACTTTTACTAATGGTTTATCTTCTCAGATAAAACACAATTCCTGAGTTGAGATTTTGTCAAGTTAAAATATAAAATATGGTACAACTCAATGACTAATATAAGTAGTATCTTTCCTCATTGGAATCTATATTTATTCTGAGAACCATACACTATCTATTTAATTTTGGAATGACACAGTTTAGTAGAACAATGCAAATAGCTTTCTTTCATACAATTGTCTGGACCGATCGCAGACCTAGATTATGAAAATCAAAGATTGAGGCCAAAACCCAATATAATTAAGGATTTTGTGAATTGTATAACTCATTCAATGTATTAAGATTTTGTAGAATCATTTTATAACTTGTATTCATCTCCATCGCTGTTAAAATAATTAATTGCTACATAAGTTTAACTTGCCAACAATTTAGAACACAAAAACTTTAGAAAAGAATAGAAAGCACTCAATTTTGTCACAAGGAGATGAAAGTACTTATATTTGGTATATTTCTTTCTAATGCTTTTTCCATTTAATTTTTTAAAAATAGTTAAAATTCTATAATACATTCATATTTTAAAATAAACATATTATATCATACATAAAAATGTAATTCATTTTATTATTACAAAATGAATTCACCTGTTACTATCATCTATATCAAGAAAAAGAATATCTCCAGCACAAGAAATTACTCTTATATCTCCACCTAATCACTAGTCTCTCCTCCACAAAGTTAATCAGTATCCCAACTTCTAATACTATACATTTTTTAGCTATATAAAAATGGAACTATATAGTATATTTCCTTTTGTATCTGGCTCTTTAGGCAAACATCATTTTTGAGAGATTCATCTAATTTGATATGAGTAACAGTTCATTAAATTTTATTGCTGTCTTCCATTACATTAAGACTATACCTCAACTTATTTGTGTATTCTTGTTTTGATGGACAATTGGATTGTTTTCCAACTTTTCACTGTTAACAATAACACTGAATGAACATTTTACAATGTCTTTTGAGACACGTGAGTATTTCTCTAAGTATAGACCTATAGTAGAATTGTTTGGTCATAGGGAATGCATTAATCCATTTTAGTGGGTATCTGGCTGTTCCCAAGGTGTCTGAATCAACTTAAATTCCACAACCAGCCACAGTATATGAAAATTCCAGCCAATCCAAATCTTTGTCAATCTCCTTTATTTTAGACATTCTGCTCTGGTAGCACCTAATCCTATTTTTTATTAGCGTTTGTCTAATGACCAATGAGAATGAACATCTATTTATATTCTTATTGACCAATTGTTCAACCTATTTTTGAATGGCCTATCCAAGTCCCTTACCCAATTTTCTACTCGTCATTTCTCTTTTGGTTATTGATATGTATCTTTTTGTTATATATTGTTTTTTTATATATTGTAATCTTCTTTTCTCACTCATTCTAGAATTTTCTATATATATTGTAGTGCAATTTATCAATCACTTTCTTTGTTGTTAGTACTTTCTGGGGTCTGACTATCTCATACTTAAGGAGGTATTTCCTCTATAGTCAAGGAGATATTTCCTATTTTAGAAATTTGATTATTCAACTTTTCACTTTTTGGTCAACAATACCCCTGAAATGGATAATGAAAATAGTTTAAATAAAAGGTTAAGCTTCATTTCTTCTCTATTTATCTAATCAGGTGACCCAAGTCCAAGTACAGAAAAAACTATCCTTTCACAACTGCTGTAAGTATCATGTCATCCATCTATCTAGCTAGCATCTATCTATTTATTGTCTATATGTCTATTAGTTTTTGGACCTCCTATTCCACTCTACTGGTCTCTTTTTCCTTCCTACACTACTTTACTTATACTAGTGCTACACTGTCATAATTACTGCTGATTTACTCTTATTTTAAAACTGTGATATAAGATTTTATATCACTTACACTCTTTCTTCAAGACTACTTGGCTTTATTTTTCCATGTAAATGTAAAAACCAGGTTTTTAAAATTTCCATGAAATAAAAACTTCTTTTGGCACTGGCCTGGTGGCATAGTGGTTAAATTCAATGGGCTCTGCTTTGGTGGCCTGGGTTTGTGGGTTTGGATCCTGGGCATGGACCTACACTACTCACACACCAAGCTGTGCCAGTGACCTACATATAAAGCAGAGAAAGACTGGCACAGATGTTAGCTCAGGGCTAATCTTCCTCAGGAAAAAATAAAAAGTACTGGCATGTAATTGAATCTCTAAATCAATTTGGAAAAATTTGATATCTTTATAATGCTGAGTCTTCACAAATATTGACATGGTACATCAGGTCTTTATTTATTAAGGTATTTAATTACTTGAAAAAATATTATTCTACAACTCTGTGTAAAGGTCTTAAGCCCTTCATTAGATTTATTCCTAGGTTTTTAAATGATTTTTAGTCCAGCATAATAGCTATTTAAAAAAATTACATATCAATGATTTGAGCCTAGTATTTAAATAGATTTTGATGCATTGATCTTATATCTAGTAACTTATTATAGTCCATTACTAATTCTAATAGTTCACCCATAGAGCTATTGGAATTTTCTACATAGACTCTCAAGTCATCCGCTTGTTATGACAGTTAAATCTCTCTATTTCCTGTGTGTATACTGTTTATTTATTTTGACTGCCTTATCATACTGCTGACAATCTCCAGTAAAATATAAAATACAAAAGATGATTGTAGACATTCTTTTTCATTTTTGTTATCTAGGGAAAAACTTTTATATTTTACCTTTAAATATGAATTTTGCTGCATTTTTCAATGCACTGTATCAGATTAAGTTCTTCATATTCCCAATTTTATGATACATAGAAGTTTATCAAATGCTTTTCTGAATTTGTTGATGTATTTGTTCTCTTTGCTATTCTGTTAATGTGACTGATTTTTAAATCTAAACCAAACACATCTTCCTAAAACAGGAAATTTGTCAAAATTGACTCAAGAAGTTTTAAAAATATTGATAGTATTAAAATAATTCATATTCAATGTTAAGTATCAGTACTTATACTAATAGTCTGAAATATTACTAGCATAAATGAAATTAGCAAATAAGTCAATAGTCCAAAGCAAGTATGACAAGAATCTGGGAAAACATAGTTCAGAATGAAAAATATATGGGCTGACTCTACTCTTTGTTTTTCTGCATCAAAGGCAGTGCTAATAGACTGCACCATCCCAGGTTTAAGAATTGAGAGATACTAAATTAATTTACAGTATTTAGATGTAAGTATCTATAGAAATTATTGATTAATTAAATGCTAAGAATGAGTGGAAATGAAGAATTTGAGATATTGCCTAGATCCCTGCCTTCAGCAGCCATAAGGAGAGTGAGGACGTGGATTGTATAGGAGGGAAAAAGGGAAGACAGATAATGAGTTCTAGTTTGGACATTTTGAAATTAAGGTGGATCTGAGGTATTAAATAAGCTATCTTTTGGTAGCAGACATACAAGTAATTTTTCATTGCTTTATATTTTTTGTTGCTTTATATTTTCCACTGCTTTTCAGAATTCTGCAATAAGTATATATTATTTTTACAATCAGAAAAAGAATTATTAATAGATTGTGGAATTTCTGTGAAATTACAATTCATTTATAATCAATAAAATAATAATTTTGTTAGGATAATTATTAAAGTAGACAAGTAAATAGCACATAAAAAACACTGCTAAGTAAGAGAGAAAATTCTACTTCCATTACTTACTAGCCATGTTATCTTGGAAAACTTCACAAAGTTCTTGAAGCATTCTTTTCTTAAATATCAAAGAAAATAATAATTATACTGCCTGTGTCTGATGGTGATTATGCAAGCCAAATGTGGTGCACCCCATTGATAAATAACTTTTTCATTGTTACTGCCTATTTAGTATTTAATTGGAACTATAGAGAAAATAATAAAAAATAATCAAAATGTAATTTTCCATTTTCCCAAGAAGTACTGAAAGTTGTGAGAATAATTGCTTAAATATTTTTTAAATCCTGGACATTTTTTTTTCTTAGTATCATCTAGTCTGCTGACCTCCTATTGAGGTATTTTTTTCTGTTTTCTTTAACTTTTTTTTCTAACCACCTAATCTAACAGTCATTAAGAAGGTGAAAATGCTCAGTTTCCATGGTATGAGAAAAGCCTTATCTCAACTTTGGGTTATTATACACACTCTCATGGTGATTTCAAATCTCATGAAGTGTTTCTCAGCTGCAAGTTTTAAAGCACTAGGGGCAGGATTTCAGTTAGCAGTATGTACTGTCGTTCTTATTTTTTTAAAGATTGGCACCTGGGCTAACATCTGTTGCCAATCTTCTTTTTTTTCTGCTTTTCCTCCACAAATCCCCCCAATACATAGCTGTATATTTTAGTCATGCGTTCTTCTAGTTGTGGCATGTGGGATGCCACCTCAGCATGGCTTGATGAGTGGGGCCATGTCCACACCAAGGATCTAAACTAGCGAAACCCTGGGCCGCCATAGTGGAGTGTGCCAACTTAACCACTTAGCCACAGGGCCAGCACCTGTACTATCCTTCTAATTGTCACATTACAACAAAATATTTCTATGTTTCCTAAACTGCAGATGCACGTAAAACATCTTCAAGGAATGTGTGCTCTATTTATGTAGATATTATAAATAATGGAAAATTATTTTACTTCAAATACAGAGTAATAATTTTCAGAGAATTAGAATATTTAAAAATTTAGCCCCATAACTAGACTGACTATATTTTCATTATTTGTAGATTAAGTACTTCTAGAAGGTACTTCTAGACTAGACCTTGGGGTTATCGAAATAATGATAATTATTTTGCTATAATCAAAAGAAAATGCTAAGTTAGGAACATTTTACAGAATCTCATATAACCTAGGTTTGCCATAGTTTATAACTTGGGGGATATATTTCATCTTAAATTTGGAATCCTACAAAAAGTAAATGGCAGCACTGAGTTTGGGGAAAAGTGTAATGTAGTGGTTGAGATGTCAAGATTTGGAATTATATCATCTGGGCTTCAATTCTAGCTACTTTGTTTACCAGCTCTATGGAAAGATATTTCATGTCTTTCTTAAAGATTTTCATTTGTAAAACATTAATTAGTTCAAGATATGTGCGTAGCATACATATTTCATGGCACAGAATTAAAATTGATGTTTGTTGAACAGATGAGTGAAACATATCCTAACTTCTGGGTCTCCCCTTAATCTTCTTACATAAAATGGAGAAATTATTATGATAAGAGCTTCCAAAGATGGTTTTTAAAAATATTTTTCATGATATAAATAAAAATGATTTCATTAAAATTTTCAAAATTCATAAATTTTACAAGGATGGCACTATATACTGAGACATATTACATGCATTTGACTCTAAAAGATCCCTAACATAAAGTGTGCTCAGATGGAAGATTACAATAGTGAGAGGATGTTGGGAACCAAATTAGCTATAAAGTGAACAGAGATCTCCAGCACCTACAGCAGTATTGAAATTCAGAAGTGGAAAAATCAAAGCTCTGTTCATGCATGCCATGGAACTGTAACACGTATTAATAGAATCCATGTCAATACCAATATTTAAGTTTACATTACATTTATCGACTAAACCTAATGCCAATGTCATAGTGCTGTTATTTTGAGTGGTAAATCCTTTAAAAGTGGTTCATGCCTGGAAATGATTTGAAGAAGATAATATTGTATAAAGGTAAAAATATATACAGCACTGTGAAATCTCAGTTACAATAGACCACTTTGATCCATTATTTGGGATTATTATACACAGAAATGTGAAAAATAGCAGAAATTTGATAATTTTGTCATATAAAGTGGGATGTATCCATTAGAAAATATCTTATGAATTTTAACACTATGTACTTTTTCTTGTTAGTTTGCTAGATATAATTTTTACAGCAGTTTTGAGTCTTATTCATCATTATTATCGGTTTGCAACCTCCTTGGTAGCTTCCTGGAGGTAATCTGAAACCAGCCCCTATACAGGAAAGGCAGCGAATGACTGAAGAAAGAGGCACACTACTCTAGACTGGTGGCTGGCAGGTACAATAAGCAAGCAAACTTACATATGGGGCTTGTCTTTGGTGGCAGCAAGATGAGTAGATTTCCACATCCACCTACCTAAATCTTTAAAGTTTATATAGAGGACTTAACTGGGCTCAATCGCCAATATCATCCAGATGGTTTCAACACTACATTACTATCTCAAGTCTATGTCCTTGGGATGGCTTCTGGGAACAGGGAAGACAAGGAGAGTGCACATTCCAAGGACAGAGGAGGAAGTGAGGAGCCTCCAGTTGCCCAGGTTTTGCTCATGGGTCAACCGGGGTCATGCCCTCTGGACAAATTCCTCCAACAATGTACAATGTGGATTAAACCTGTGTATTGTTTCCCTTAAATGTTGTTTGAAAACAATTTTATATGCTTTAGTGTATGGAGTAGAACTAAAGAATCAATAAAAATTCTATACAGTCACTAATAGGTATCACTTCTCCTTACATATATACACATACCTTCATTTTTTATTCTTAGTTACTAGGATTATTTGGCCAATGAAAGATAAAAATAATACAAGATCCTATTTATTTGATGCCTACCATGTCCCAAATGCTTTATGTGTACTTTTATTCTTACAACATCTTTATAGGTAGAGTTGATATTATAGCTGAAGAAACAGGCTAAATGATACTAAGCAAATTGACCAGATCACGTAGCTTCTAAATGGCAGAGTCTGTATTATTTTCAGATAGCATATTCTCTCTCTAAGAAGGTGCATCAGATGAGTTCGGGGCAATAAACTTATGACATTCAAATTAGGTAATTTGAGGGCAGTTTAATGAAGGGGTTATTTACAAATATGTGGATGGATTTAGGAAATTACAAGGGTTGGGGCAATAGCCTCGGGCTCATAACACAAGAGAGAGCTGTGTAGTAAGAGCCATCAGACAGGAGTTACAGCCATTAAAAAAAGAGTGTTGTAAACTCGTGGTCACCTGATTAGGAGGCAACTGAGAAAATAAATACCCTGAACTCCCTCTTCTATTGGCCCCAGCACCTCCTTCTGGTGCCTCGTATTTTCCAAGCTAGAGCACAAGTCAGCCCATTGATGCAATCCAGGGGTGGATAGTGGATCTGGAGGGACAAATGACAGCTATTCAGTATAGAGGGACAAGGGACAGCTATTCAGTATATAGTATATATTTAATGATCCCTGCAGAATGAGGAATTTTTAATGAGAAAAAACACTATGGTTATATCATATGCAAATTATCAACCATGCCTATTTTTGTTCTTTGGATTGTGACTAAAAAGGCTTATTACATCTAAATATCATACAAGATATTGGGCTTACCAGTTAATACAGCTGACAATGCATAAATATTGTTGGAAAGAAAAAAGGCAACAGAAATCAATAGATTTCAAACCATACTCTGAGGAAATCAAGAGCTGTGCCTCTACTTCTCTCCACTGGCATCCATTTCCATTCATTTCTCACTTTCTTCATTTATTCAAAAACTATAAACCCCAGAATGCATCATTATGTTAGCATAAGATAGTGTAGTTACAGGACATTGCATTCTGAATATGTTTTTGTTTCAGGAAAATTTATAAACCTGGTCAGATGTGAAGGGGGAAGGGGTCAATAGTGCCAGAATGTGCATTCTTTCACGTACTATGTTGCACGATGAAGACCCTCACACTTAATCTGACTTTCAAAAGTTGTTAAAGAATCGTAACAGATTAGAGCACGATCTCATCACAGTCTTGCAGCTGCACACTATATGACTATATCTATGAGAAGCTAACGGATTGTAAGCATACACTGATGAGCTACCAGAGGACTCCAGCTGCACCAATATTTGCTGGAAAAAGGCAAATGCAAAATACATCGTTTTTTGTTTAAAATAGGAAAATCCCTTTGTCTATGAAAATTAGAACAAGAATTTTTAAAAATGAAACTAAACTAGGAAAGAGAGAGCCAGGTTCAAATTATGAATATATATATATATACGAATATAGCTATTCACAGTCATCGATGTGCCTATGAATGACATTAGATAACATGGAAAAAATCCTTAAGATATATTGAAGAAAATAATATCAAGGTTAAAGAAAAGGGCCTAAGACAACCCTACGCAGAATAACAGCTTCAGTGAATAAAAATAATTTAAATAAGTGCAGATTTAGTTATAGTCTTTAAAGGTAATGATAATGATACAACGTGTAAATATTCAGAAAGAAGACATTTATATTGGCTACAAAATAAATATGGTTATTTGGTTCTCCTGTACAGTAAGAAAAAATAAGAAGACAGAGTCTATAAGTTTTTAAGGGACACAGGTTTTGACTAAAGATTTCTGAAATCAGACAAGTTTTAACAAATGAAGACACAATAATGAACAAGGATACTTTGAAAGAATTCAGAAAACTAATATCATTCTCTTTATAAAATACATTTGTTTATCATAAGACAAAAATAACAATCCAGAACTCAAAAACGTCATAAACTGCTGTCATAAGATTTGAAATCAATTATGCATATATTTAGACATTTACAGTATTTATGAATATAACTAAAATTAGGTATACATTTAAGAATATTATAAAATCCTATAAAATAAGCTTAAAAGATAAAGAATTGAAGAAAATATTTGTATGCTTACATATAATAGTTATACAGTAAAAATCTATTTCATGTCCCAAATTAAAATTTCAAATGCCAGAAATTTTAATAGCTGATAGATACTTGCTTAATTTCTGTTTGGCTTAGAGAAGAGTAAAAATCACTGTCTCATTCTAAAATTATACATTTAGACACATATCTAATAAACATAAGTAAACCATTAGAAACTAAAAAACAGCTTAGTTTATTAACAATTACAGAATACGAAAAAGCAAGAAATACATAATTTCTATGACTAACAAAATAAAAGCACAGGAACAATAAATAGGATAAAAATAAAGGCATGAATAAGAAGAAATTGTCAAGTAATTTAAAACATAAAAGCTATTGAAATTAGTTTAACTTAATTCCTCTATTTAACAAAAAAGATATTCTGACTGCATTAAAAGTAAGATTTAAATTGATGGTTCTTATAAAAATGAAGTTTAAAACTAAATAAGAAAGGAATAGTATACAGCCATTACAAATGATCACTCACAGTGGATCACCACAAAATATCATGGAAAACAAACGCAAGCCTCAGAAAAGTATGATTGATATCATCCCATCATTCTTATTATTTTTAACTAAAGCAATGAAAAAATATTGTCATGTAGGGGCTGGCCCCGTGGCCGAGTGGTTAAGTTCGCGTGCTCCGCTGCAGGCGGCCCAGTGTTTCGTTGGTTCGAATCCTGGGCGCGGACATGGCACTGCTCATCAGACCACGCTGAGGCAGCGTCCCACATGCCACAACTAGAAGAACCCACAACGAAAAATATACAACTATGTACGGGGGGCTTTGGGGAGAAAAAGGAAAAAATAAAATCTTTAAAAAAAAAAAAAAAATATTGTCATGTATATACATATAGTTATATATATGTTTAAAATTGATGAAAAATTAAAAAATAGCCAAAAACAAAATAGGAACAAGATGGACAATAAATAATGGAACAACGTGTTCATTAAGGCAAATGAGGTACTTTTTAATTGATAAAGATGAAAATCTATAACAAATTAGACATAGAGATCAATCTCCTCAAATATAACCAGAGAACATGATTTGAAGTTTTATAAGGATAAACTCACAAAAACATACTTTTTGACACTTAAACATATAGCCATTAATCTATGAGTTTATATAGTAGTTCATAGTCAGGGAATAAATAATTTCAAAGTAGATATAATAAGTTCAAGAAGATAAACATAACAGAGTGAGAAGAAACGAGTCTGTTTCCCATGGCATTGCTTCTCCTTATGCTTAGAAGACTGCTCAGTGAAAATTATTTCCCTTTATCAAATAATTTTACATCTAAGTATCTATACAAAGGTAATCACTAAAAATCTAGAAAACAATTTACACATAGAGTTGCCTGTTCCAGCATTATTCACATGGTAGAAATTGGAAGCCACATAGAAATTTAACATTAGAGGAAAGAACTGTGGTGCACATGCACAATATAATATTATTTATTAAAATTATGCATAGAAACAAAAAATGTTTTATGGTCTGATGCCACATTAAAAAAATATAAGCTGGTGGCATAAGACACTCCTTTTGTCTCTCCCCTTCAATCTACAATGCGTAAAACATTCATAACTGAACAAAGGCTACATTGCCCAAAGCAGCAGGATGCTGGTAAAATCTATACCTCAGTACCTACTAAGGTGGATGGATTGGAGCACATCGAGGAGGCAAACCAGAAGAACATTAAAGGTTATGCACACAATCCTGGCCCTCGGCCATGGCAGTTAACCCATTGTCCTCAAGCCTACAGAACCCTGTAGCAGCAGTGGAGGCACCCACACAACTCTGCTCTCGTAGTAGCAGCGGTACCTGTGGTCACAAGGAATTAGGCAACAGTGGAGGTGGTGCCCCATGAACCTGGCTCCCTCCCTATCCTCCATCTCCCCCCACCAATGTGACAGTGCTTACAACATAGGTGATGCTGGACGTGACAGAGGTTCCCTCAATCCTGTGTCTCTGGCAAAGAAGCCAGAGACCATATCGGCAAGTCATCAGTGACCCCTGGATATATAGGTGGCAATGATGGGGGTTCTGACCACGTCCCACTAGAGTCAGTGGAGGATGGAATGTGCAGATCCTCAAATATAACCAGAGGCAGCTGAGGTAAGAAAATCCAAATACTGGTGCTATAGTACTACCTACCGAAATTCACAATAAAGGCCTCTAATTGTCAACTGGTTGAATGGTTAGAATCAAAACAAACAAAGCTGTACCTAAATAAGAAAAAATTTTGGTATAATAAATGTGCCAGCAGTGGAATAACTCATTCAGCACCACAAAAAGTCACAGTAATGTGGCATCACAAAAAGTACATAATAATTCCCCAGAATCCACACATAAAGTCATGGAAGATTGTGATCTAACTGATAAATAATTTAAAATAACTGTCATAAAGAAACTCAATGAGCAACAAGAAAACTCAGAAAGGCAGTTCAATGAGTCAGGAATAAAATTAATATACAGAAGGGATACTTTTCCAAAGAGATTGAAATTCTGAAAAAGAACCAAACAAAGTCTACAGCTAAAGAATTCAATAAATGAGATGAAGAATGCTTTAGAAAGCATTGGAAATGTAGTATATTTTATGGAAGGGAGAATTAATGAGCTTGAAGACAGAAATCTAGAAATGATGAGGTAGAAGAGGAAATAGAATTAAGATTTTTTAAAATTGTAGAAATTCTAAGAGAACTATCCAGCCCCATTAGAAAGGACAACATAAGGGTAACAGGTATCCCAGAATGAAAGGAGAGAGAGAAGGAGAGGAGAGATTACCAAACCTGGGGAAGGAACTGAATATACAAATCCACAAAGCTAATAGAATACTCAATTATCTCAATGCAATAAGACTTCTCCAAGACACATGATAATAAAACTGTCAAGGTCAATGATAAAGAAAGAAAATTAAAGACAATCAGGAAAAAGAAGACAATAACCTACAAGAGAACCCCATTAGGCTATCAGCATATTTATCAGCAAAAATTCTATGGGCCAGGAGAGAGTGGAATGATATATTCAAAATATTGAAGGATGGAAACTGTCAGCCAAGAATTCTCTATTCAACAAAGTTGTCTTTCAGATATGAACGAGAAATAAAGTCTTTCTCTAATAAGCAAAAGCTGAGGGAGTTCATTGCAACTAGACCTCCCTTACAAGAAGTGTTTAAAGGAGCTCTCCTACCTGAAACAAAAAGGCAAAGGTACGCAAAACTTTGAGCAAGGTGATAAATAGAGAGACAGAATCAGAAAATTGCAACTCTCCATCAGAAAAGGTTGACAAACGCTTAATTATAACAAAGTTTAGAGGAAAGGAAGCATTAAAAATAATTATAACCACTTTGATTTGGTAACAACTTATAACATAAAAAGGGATAATTTATAAATACAAAAACATAGGAGGGGAAGATGAAAAGAATGAAACCTGTAAAGGCAAATAAAGATAAAATGCTTTCAGCAGAAAAAGGTTTATCTTTTCTATGAGACCTTTTATACAAACCTCATGATTACCACAAAACAGAAATTCAGAACAGAGACATGAAACATAAAAAAAGAGAAAACTGAGAAAAAATGTCACAGAAAACCACCAACCTGAGATTGCAGACAAAAATACAAAGAAAAAGAAGCAATAGAATATAGAGCAACCTGAAAACAAAAGACAAAATGGTGGTGCTAAGTATTCATATATCAAATCACCCCAAATGAAAATAGATCGAATTCACCAATCAAAAGACACAAAGGGGCTGGATGGATTAAAAAAACAAGACCTAATTATGGGCTGTCTCCAGGAGACTCATCTCAGTTCTAAAGACAAACATAGGTTCCAAGTGAAGAGATGGAAGATGATACTGCAAGCAAATGGTAACCAAAAGAAGGCAGATGTAGCTATACTTATATCAGATAAAATAGGCCAAGCCAAAACAGGTAACAAGAGACAAGGATGGATACTATAAAATGATGAAGGGAAAAATCAATGAAGAAGACATAATGTTTATTAATATATATATACCTAACGTAGGAGCATCCAAATATATAAAGCAATTATTAACAAACCTAATGGGAGAAATTGACAGCAACGCAATAATAGGAGAAGGTTGTAATACTCTAGTTACCTCAATGAATAGATCATACAGACAGAGTCAACAAGGAAACATTGGCCCTAAGTGAAACATTAGACCAGATGGACTTAAAAGATATGTAGAGAACATTCCATCTAAAAGCAGCAGAATACACATTCTTCTCAAGTAGACATGGAACATTTTCAAGAATAGACTATATAGAGAGAAACAAAACAAGTCTCAATAAACTTTAAAAGATTTAAAACATATCAAGCAACTTTTCTGACAACTGTATGATACTAGAAATCAACTAGAATAAGACAGCTGGAAAAATCACATGTATGTGGAAACCAAACAACATCCCACTAAACTAATATTGCATCAATAAAAAAAAATCAAAGTAGAAGTCAAAAAGTACCTGAAGACAAATTAAAATGAAAGTATGATACACCAAAGGCTATGGGATGCAGCAAAAGCAGTGTCAATAGTGAAGTTTAAAGCAATACGGGCCTATCTAAAAAAAATAAAATAAAATAAACAATAAAAATAACATCACACCTAAAGGAACTAGAAAAAAGAGCAAACAAAACCAAAAGTCACTAGAAGAAAAGAAATGATAAAAATCAGAGTGGAAATAAGTGTAATAAAGAGTAAAAATACAATAGAAAAGATCAATGAAACTAAAAGCTGGTTCTTTGAAAAGATAAACAAAATTGACAAACCTTTTGCTAGACATACTAAGAAAAAAAGAGAGAAGCCTCAAATTAAAAGACAAAAGAGGAGAAATTACAGCAGATACCACAGAAATACAAAGAATTGAAAGAGACTACTATGAAAAGCTACAGGCCAACAGAAGAAATGGATAAATTCTTAGAATTATATATCCTTCCAAAAACTGAATCAAGAAGAAATAGAGAATCTGAATAGATCAATCACAAGTAAAGAGATTGAAGCTAATCACAAATCTCCCAAAAAACAATAGTCCAGGACCAGATGACTTCTCTGGTGAGTTCCACCAAACATTCAAAGACAATATAACAGCTCTCCTTCTCAAACTCTTCCAAAAAATTAAAGAGGAGCGGATGCTTCCAAACTCATTTCACAAGGCCAACATTACCGCTATACCAATACCAGAGAAGGATGAAATCAAAAAGAAAAATTACAGACCAATATTGCTGAGGAAACTAGAACAAAATCCGCAACCAAAAATTAGCAAACCAAATAAAACAATACATTAAAAGGATCATAGATCATGATCAAGTGAGATTTATTTCAAAGTCTCAAGGATGGTTCAACATCCATAACTCAATGTAGTACACCACATTAACAAAATTAAAAGTAAAAATCATATGATCATCACAATAAATGTAGAGGAAACATTTCACAAGATCCAATGCCTATTTACAGAAAAAATTCTCAATAAAATGCATATAGAAGTAAAATACCTCAACATAATAAAGGCCATATTTAGCTGAGGAAAGCTCTCAGCTAAGATCATACTTGACGTAAAACTGAAAATTATACCTCTAAGAAAAGGAACAAAACAAGGATGCCCACTCTCATCACTTTAATTCAATGTAGTATTGGAAGTCCAAGACAGAGCTATTATGCAAGAAAAAGAAATAAAGAGCATTCAAATTGGAAAGGAAAAGTAAAACTGTCGCTACTTGTGGCTGACATGATTTCATATAGAGAAAACCTTAAAGAATCCAACAAAAACTATTAGACATAATGAAAAAATACAATAAAGTTCCAGGGTACAAAATCAACTTAGAAAAATCAGTTTCATTTCTATACACTAAAAACGACTAGCAGAAAGAGAAATCAAGAATATAATCCCGTTTACAATTGTAACAAAAAGAATAAAATACCTAGAAATAAATTTAACCAAGGAGATGAAAAACCTGTACACTGAAAACTGTAAGACATTGTTGAAAGAAATTGAAGAAGACATGAAGAAATAGAAAGATATTCTAGGCTCATGGATTGAAAGAATTAACATAGTTAAAATGTTCATACTACCTAAAGCAATCTACAAATTCAATGCAACCGCTATTAAAGCGCCAATGACATTTCTTATAAATAGAACAAAGAATCCTAAAATTCATATGAAACAACAAAAGGTCCCCAATAGCAAAAGTGATCCTGAGAAAAAAGAACAAAGCTAGAAGTATTGCATTCCCAGATCTCAAAGTACAGGCATCCCTCATTTTATTGTGCATCAGTGTATTGTGCTTTGTGGATATGGTGTTTTTTTACAAGATCCTCCACCAGCAAAAAGATTATGATTTGCTGATGCCTCAGATGATGATTAGCACTTTTTAGAGGTAAGGTATTTTAAATTAAGGTATGTACATTATTTTCTTAGACATAATTCTGTTTCACACTTAATAGATTACAATAGAGTGTAAACATAACTTTTATATGCACAGGGAAGCCAAAAAATTCATTTGATTCACTTTATTGCAATATTTTTTTTACTGCAGTGGTCTAGCTCAAAATCCATAATATCTCCAATTAGGTCTGATACTACAAAGCTATAGTAATCAAAACAGTAAGGTACTGGCAGAAAAACAGGCATACTAATCAATGAAACAGAATTGACAGCCCAGAAATAAACCCACACATCTACGGACAGCTAATTTTTGACAAAGGAGCCAAGAACATACCATAGAGAAAGGAAAGTCTCTTCAATTAATAGTGTTGAGAAAACTGGACAGCCATGTACAAAAGAATGAAAGTATACCATTATCTTACACCATACCTAAAAATTAACTCAAAAAGAATTAAAGACTTGAATGTAGGACCTGAAACCATGAAAATCTTAGAAGGAAATATAGGCAGTACACTCTTTGACATGGGTCTTAGCATTATCTTTTCGAATACCAAGTCTACTGAGGCAAAGAAAACAAAAGCAAAAATAAACAAATGGGACTACATCAAACTAAAAATCTTCTGCACAGCAAAGGAAACCATTGACAAAACAAAATGACAGCCTACCAACTGGGAGATTATATTTTCAAATCATACATCTGATAAGGAATTAATATCTGAAATATATAAAGAACTCATACAACCCAACAACAAAAAAACAAACAACCCAATCAAAATATTGGCAGAGGCTCTGAACAGACATTTTTCCAAAGAAGATACACAAATGGCCAACAGATACATGAAAAGATGTTCAACATCATTAATTATTAGGGAAATGCAAATCAAAACCACAATGAGATATCACCTCACACCTTTAGAAGGGTTATTGTGAAAAAGATAAGAAATGTGTTGAACAGGATGTGGAGAAAAGGGAGCCCTGGCACACTGTTGATGGGAATTTAAATTGGTGTAGTTATTATGGAAAACAGCATGAACATTCCACAAAAAATTAAGGATAGAACTACTGATCCAGCTATTTCACTTCTGGGTATTTATCCAAAGGATACAAAAACATTAATTCAGAAAGATATATTCACCCCTATGTTCATTGCAGCATTATTTACAATAGCAAGACATGGAAACAACCTAACTGCTCACTCATGGATGAATAGGTAACATAGAGATGGTATACATACAAAATGGAATACTATTCAGCCATAAAAAAGATGAAATATTGTCGTTTGTGACAACATAGATGGATCTTGAGGATATTACACTAAGTGAAATAAGTCAGATGGATAAAGACAAATACTGTATGATTTTGCTCATGTGAAAGATTGAAAAAAATCAAACACAGATACAGAGAACATATTGGTGGTTACTAGAGCAGAAATGGAGGTGGAGGAGGGTGAAATGGGTAAAGGGGGTCAGAGTTTATTGAGGTTTACAGAGTTTATATATATATATATATATATATATATATATATATATATACACACACACAGTTGTTATTCCCATCTCATCCTTAGTTTTTTATATCATATTTTAAATTAAATACAAATACACATTGGAGATATTGGGGATTTGGTTCCAGATGACCAAAATAAAGTGAATATTGAAATAAAGTGATTCACAAAAATTTTCTGCTTCCCAGTACATATAAAAGTTATGTTTATACTACACTGCAGTCTGTTAGGTATGCAATAGCACTATGTCTAAAAAAACAATGTACAGACCTTAAAAAATATTTTATTGCTAAAAATTGCTAAGCATTTTCTGAGCCTTCAGTGAGTCATGATCTTTTCGCTGCTAGAGGGTCTTGCCTCGATGTTGATGGCTGGTGACTAATCAGGGTGGTGGTTACTGAAGGCTGGAGTGGCTGTGGAAATTTCTTAAGACAACAATGGAGTTTGCTGCATTGATTGACTCTTCCATTCATGAGTGATTTCTCTGTGGCATGCAATGCTGTTTGATAGCATTTTACCCACAGTAGAACTTCCTTCAGAATTGGAGTCAATCCTCTCAAACCCTGCCACCACTTTATCTGCTAAATTTATGTAATCTTCTAAATCTTTTGCTATCCTTTCAATGATCTTTACGGCGTCTTCACCAGGAGTAGATTTCATCTCAAGAAACTACGTTATTTTTCGTCCATAAGAATCAACTCCTCATCCACTAAAGTTTCATCATGAGGTTGCAGCTATTCAATCATGTCTTCAGGCTCCATTTCTAATTCTAGTTTTGCTACTTCTACCACATCTGCAGTTACTTCCTCCATTGGGGTCTGGAATCCCTTAAAGTCATCTGTGAGGATTGGAAGCACTTCTGCCAAACTCCTGTTAATGTTGATATTTTGACCTCTTTCCATGAATCACGAATGTTGTTAATGGCATCTAGAAAGGTGAACCCTTTCCAGAAGGTTTTAAATTGACTTTACCCAGATACATTAGAGGAATCACTCTCCATGGCAGCTATTGTTTTATGAAACATATTTCTTAAATAATAAGACTTGAAAATTGAAATTACTCCTTGACCTGTGGGCTGCAGAATGGAAGTTGTGTTAGCAGGTATGAAAATAACATTAATCTCATTGCACATCTCCATCAGAGCTCTAGGGCAACCAGGTGCATTGTCAATGAGCAGTAATATTTTGGAAGGAATCTTTTTTCCTGAGCAATAAGTCTCAACAGGCAGCTTAAAGTATTCAGTAAACCATGGTGTAAACAGATGTGCTGTTATCCAGGCTTTGTTGTTCCATTTATAGAGCACAGGCAGAGTAGATTTTAGCATAGTTCTTAAGAGCCCTGGGATTTTTAGAGTGGTAAATGAGCATTGGCTTCACCTGAAAGTCATCAGCTGCATTAGCCCCTAACAAGGGAGTCAGCATGTCCTTTGAAGCTTTGAAGCCAGACATTGACTTCTCGTTTCTAGCTATGAAAGTCCTAGATGACATCTTCTTCCAGTGTAAGTCTATTTTGTCTACATTGGAAAATCTGTTATTAAGTGTAGTAACCTTTGTTAATTATCTTAGCTAGATCTTCTGGAAAACTTGCTGCAGTTTTTACGTCAGCCCTTGCTGCTTCACTTTGCACATTTATGTTATGGAGATGGCTTCTTTCCTTAAATCTCATGAACCAACCTCTGCCAGCTTCAAATTTTTCTTCTGCAGCTTCTGCACCATCAGCCTTCACAGAATTTAGGACAGTGGGACCTTGTTCTGGATTAGGCTTTGGTTTAAAAGAATGTTGTGGTTGGTTTAATCTTCTGTTCTCACCACTAAAATTTTCTCTATATCAGCAATGTCTGTTTCACTTTCTTGTTATTCATGTGTTCACTGGAGCAGCACTTTTAATTTCCTACAAGGACTTTCCCTTTGCAGTCACAACTTCGCCAATTGTTTGAAGCAAGAGGCCTAGCTTTCTGCCTATCTTGGCTTTTGGCATGCCTTCCTCACTAAGCTTAATCACTTCTAGATTTTGATTTAATATCAGAGACATGCAACTCTTCCTTCCCCTTGAACATTTAGAAGTCATTGTAGGGTTATTAATTGGCCTAATTTCAATATTGTTGTGTGTCATGGAATAGAGAGGCATAAGGAAAGGGAGACAGACAGGGGACGTGCTGGTGGGTGGAGCAGTCAGAACACATACAACATTTATCAGTTAAGTTTGCTGTCTTAAAAGGGCACAGTTCATGCTGACCCAAAACCATTAGGAGCATCAAAGATCACTGACTACAGATTACCATAAAAATATAATAATGAAAAAGTTTGAAATATTGTGAGAAGTACCAATATGTGTTACAGAGACGTGAAATGAGAAAATGCTGTTGGAAAAATGGCGCCGATGGACTTGCTCGATGCAGGTTTGCTGCAAACCTTCAATCTGTAAAAAGCACAGCATCTGTGAAGCATAATAAACCAATGTGCAATAGAATAAGGTCTCCCTGTACAAATAAGTTCTTAGTAAATGTTGGACCAATCACTTCTGTTTGTTTTAAGAACCATAAATAGTAAGCTTTTGTTTGTTTTGGGGATTAGGGGCAGTCTTTCTTTACTCTTCAATTTTCGCATAACTATCAGTTTCAGAGTTATGATTCAATAAAATTTATGAATACACGATTCAGTAAATTTAATGTGTTGCTATATTAGCATTATCCATTATTTAATAACAGATATAAATATTAAAACATACCCTCAGATATAATTAAATGGAATAGCATCATATGTGTGGTGGAGGCAGGGTTTATAAATGTATGTTTTTATTGTTTGTTTTCCTAAGTAGGTCTGAATCAGAAAATGTTGGTTACCTATTACTTTCAATTCCTAAACATAAACTGCCACATACATTTTTAAATTTCAATGCAGGATTTCAGATTGTGTATCACTATTCTTCTAACTTATCTTTTCGTTTTTTTCCTGTTTTCTCTATAACTAACGATATGAACTGTGTTTACAATTGGCAATTGTATTTGCATCTCACTTTTCCTAACTAAAGCTATAAAAAAAAAATCGTATAAAATGTTACATAATATTCAAGACACTTTGATTACATATCCTCTTCAAATTCCGTATGCACACACACTTTCTATTACCACTAATGACAGCTTTGCATGTGTTTTGAGGGGAACTAGCACCCAGTAATGTTATGAAAATGCACATATTGTGAAATGCTCCTTTTCCTTTCTTTTTTGGTCCTTTGTTGGTTGTTGAGGAAACAAATTCCTGGGGTATTCCAATCTGTAGCTTTCCAAAGGAATTCTTTCAGTGCTTTCAAAATCAAATTATGTGACACATGATGGGCCCAAATCACCTCCTCTGGTAATGTAATCTGTTAAAAAACAGTTGGTTTAGTAGTTTATTTTTACTGTGTGATGATGAGCAATAGCGTCTCATTATCTGTTTCAAATTTGGAATCTCATTAAAGACATCAGCAGCACTCTTACTGAAAAGTTCTTAAGAATTACTTATAATATCTCTTTTTTACCTATACTGTGAAATTTTTTATAAGAAAATAAAGTTTTCAAGTGTGGCAGCAAATTAATTAAAATAAATCTTTGTGAAAATCTGTATACAGTTCTCAGCACCGACTGCTCATCAGAATCATGTGTCAGGGAGGAAATTAGTTTCCTCTACCTTTCTAGGTTCTTCAGGCTGGTCTAAGAATTAAGTTGACATGAGACAGGTAACACGAGAAAATCAAATTTAGTTTTGTACATACAGGGGCCCCATAGGAAAAATGGGACCCCCAGGCAGTCAGGCAATTGAAGCTTACAAGCTACTCTAAGCTAAGGAGAAGGGCATAGGGGTCTGGGCTTCAAAGAGAAGAAAGACAATTCACAGGAAGACGGGAAAAGCAAATGTTTGGTAAACAAATATTTGCCCTGATGTGAAGAGACAATGGGACACAGAGAGGTCTTTGATCGAACAGACCTTGCTGAGTTTCCCTCAGTCTCCCATCCCTAGCTCATGTGTAGATGTCTCTGGTGATAGCTCTTCTTCCTGGAACAGTCGCTTTATCTAAATACTTTTAGACAGTTAAAGGGAAGGTAAAAGCTCTTCCTGAGTCTTTTGTTTCTTAAAAATAATCAGCCTAAAATAATCCTCATGCCAAAGAACACATTTTGGGGTGGCAAATTTGGCTTCCTTACACATGTGGTAAGCTTAAATAAAATAGTAGTGACTGATCCATGTACCTGACCAGTTAAATCCATGTCTGAGTCAACTTTGCATGGACAAACTCTCAGCTTATGAGCTCTCAGCAATCTGGCTCAAAAAATGTGTAGTGAGAAATTATATATTGTCGATGAAAAT